>NC_056739.1:899708808-899811308 GCF_019279795.1 Protopterus annectens
CAGATTGGAATTCTCTATCCTGCGGCTCCAAGACCAATGGAGCCGAGGAAGGAGACAGAGACTTAGATGTTCTCTCCTGCGGCTCCGAGACCAATGGAGCCAAGGAAGGAGACCGAGACTTAGATCTTCTCTCCTGCGGCTCCGAGACCAATGGAGCCGAGGAAGAAGACCCAGACATAGATCCTCTATCCTGCAGCTCCGAGATCAGTGGAGCCGAAGAAGAGGACAAAGATTTAGTTCTTTTTTCAGGCGGCTCCAATGGACTTGTCGAAGCCGAAGTCTTCTTTTTTTTCAATTTCGAAGAGGGGGGAGAAGAAGATATAGCTTCCTCAAAGGCTGGTTTTATTAAACCTTTCAAGATCAACTTATTTTTTCTCTCCTGTAGTACACGAGAGGAGAAGGCATGGCAAACACTGCAAGATTCTTGCAAGTGTTTAGCCCCTAAGCAATAAACACAGATGGCATGGCCATCTGTTAACGACATTTTATAGCCACATTTCGAACATTTTTTAAAGCCCGATGGCTTATGCTCTTTCTCTTTGCCAGACATGACCCACAAAGCACTCGAAACACAAGGAGGGAAGGGAGGGAAGAGCTCTAACTGAAACGCTCGACAAGAAAAAGGGCAAAGGCCCTCTAACTCAAACGGGCCTAGCCCGCCAAACAGAAGGAATTACACAACAACCAAAAACAAATAGCTAATCACAGGGTAGTACAGACGAAGATAGCTATTAAAATAGCTGTTTGGTTATAAAATTTTTAAGCTAAGAGCAAAAACGACCCAAAAAGGCCAAAAAAGGAAGGGTACTTAGCCACAGCCAAGTCGAGACCACGTCGTTACTTCAGAAGCGGCAAACGAGATCTGGGGGTTTGGGCGTGGTGCATCCTGGGATAAGGGGGTTGGCCCAGCCAATGAGAGACTTCGTGCTAGTGTATCGGCCGAGTCGGAGCCGATTCTTGGCTCCGAGCCCATCAGTTATGAATGTGGGCGAGATAGGATCACATTACATCTGTTCTGAACTCATTGGAGTCGGAGGAGGAACATCGAGAGAAGTGGACGGAACAGATACCTGTTGAGGAGGGCTGGACAACAACTTAGCTAGTGCCTGCGACTTCAGCAACTTACTGACCACTCTTTCCACATTGTGGTCCGATAGCCTAGAGGACCAAGAGGAGTGAGAGGATTGGTGACTGAGCTCACTCTGAAGTAAAGGAGACCGTGGAGCCGAATGCACCAATTCAAGTGAGGGGGACCTTAGCCTCTTGTGGCTCTGCCATGGAAGGCAAACCCTGAACCGAAGATGGCTCCGAACTTGCAGCTGATAGCTTAGTGGGTTTAGGGAATTTCACAGGCATCCAGAAATACCCTAAGGATAAGCTTATTCTTACGCTCCTGCAGGACCTCTTGGACTAAAGGCATGGCAGATAGAACAAGAGTCCTGCAGGTGCACAGCGCCTAAACAATAGACGCAAGAAATGTGCCCATCTGTCAGAGACATTTTCTGACAGCATGAGTCACACTTCTTGAACCCAGAAACCTTGGATTCCTCTGACATCCTTGAAAGTAAGGAAAAACAATTATAACAATTACAACCAGAAGCAAAATACAGTCTACAAAAAATACACTACTATAAGGACTATGGCTAAAGGTGCTTTTTTTTTTTTTAAGAGAATAGGAAAGCCTGTAACTTAAACGGCTAGCCTATAAGAGAAGGGTAGAAGGAAACACCTCTAACTTAAACGGCTAACCTGACAAGAAGAGGTAGGGAGGGAGGGGTGGGAGAGAACACTCTAAGTTAAATGAGTTCTACAAGAAAAAGGAGGGATGCTAACAAGCTAACTATCACAAACCAAGACTATCGTTAACAATAAAAACTAGAAGGGTTGAAATCTAGTGAAGAAAGTTATACAAAAAACTTTATACGAGCCTGAGCCAGAAAAACGACACCTCACAGCTGAAGCGGCAAACGAGATCTGGGTAGCTATCGCTAGGCATTATGGGATAGCCTCGAGCCAGTAAACAGCTCTCGAGCGACTGAAGATGGCCGAGTCAGAGAAGAGGATCGGCTCCGATCCCAACCAGCAAGAACGAAGGCGAGATAGACAACTTAACATCACAGTTTTCCTGCAGGTGGAGTGGACCCAAGCAGTACACACAAAGTGAGTGGTCATCCAAAAACAGAATTTTGAGTCCGCACTTTTCACATTTCTTAAACACAGTATCAGCCATAGTAAATAAAAATTAATAACACACACCAGCAAATTTTAAACAAGAGAATTTTTATTTTTAAACAAAGAATAGTGGAAAGGAAGAAATACCAACAATGGTATTTGAAAACTACAGTAAATGTACAATATCAGAGAGAAAAACATAACAACAATAGTATATTGAGGAGTAGAACAGTAAGCAAGAAGGAAAGGGTAAGGGACTAAGAACAATAAAAATGAATCTGAAACAGATTTACGACAAATTAAAAATTTTTAAAAAAACTAGAAAGAAATGTTATTATTTGAAAAATAACAGCTGCTCGAGAGAAGGTGGCACCACGTCTTTTGCTTTCAAGTGGCCAACAAGATCTGAGGTACTTGGAGTTGGTGCATTGTGGGTAAGGGAAGAGCTCGAGAGATTTCTGGTTGTCACAAGCATTTGCAATGGCCAAGTCGGATCCAAGGGATCGGATCTGAACCCATAAGTTGAGGACAGAATGAAAATCGACAATATCAGATCAAAAGACAATTCAGCACTTTTTGAGTTTAAATAACCAAAAAAAGTCTTCAAGGCACTTACTGTAAATATAATAACAAAAATCAAAATACCAGAGAAACAGTCAATAGTAGCCAAAAGATAGCAGTAGCTTTTTTGAATTATTGCTGATTTTTTTCCTTGATCCTTTTGGCTGCTCATGACTTTTTTTTGATATTTTAGTGCTTGTTTTTGGTTCTGCTAAAAGGCTTGTTCATACTCCAAGGTTCAAAGCTTTCTTACCAACTCAAGGAAATAGGTTAGCTAATTCAAATGCACTGGTCTGGGGTATGCCACTTGGTTATCTGAAAAACTGTCTACTGTGGCTGTACTAACTCCATAACTGTAATCCTCACAATTCTGAAAACACCAATATGAATTCAAGTGAAAAGAAAGCTTATACTTTCTGGAAATGCCTAAAGGGGTGAGCGTATGTGAATGTGAAAGATTGATGGTTGGCTACTTAACATTTATTTTACTGCTGTTTTTGTCACCCCCTTGTCCCATGGGGTAAACTAACGAAAGGAACACAACACAAAAGAATGGGAATGTAATCATAATGGACAAAATTATATTTTTCCATTTATTTCAGAGATCTGCTTCACAAAGTGCACATGAGAAACTTAACTGGCAGTTTATTACAGGTAAATTTAAAATCTGTCAGGTCTCTGCTTAAATACTGTAATATGAGGTTTGTAGGAAAATAAGAAGTTATGTACCTACCATAACGTTCCATGTTAGTTGTTGTCTTCTCGTCTTCTTTCTTGCTGGATGGGCTCGGAGCCGATCCTCGGCTCCAACTTGGCCTTCAACTAAAGCTCGAGAGCTATTTACTGGCTCGAGGCTTGCCCATATCCCACAATGCTAGGCAACATATACCCAGATCTCGTTTGGTAGAGCTAACACCATGTAGACACCTGTCCCCACTACAAGGTTTACCTAAAGTGCTAAAAACAGAGAAGGACATAACCTAGAAAAGAGTCAACCAGAGGAAGAAGGCCTCAAAGGGGATTCTTCTCGGTCTGCCCAGGCTAGAGGGATGGAGGGTGGGACGCAAGAAAGAAGGCGAGAAGAAGACAACTAACATGGAACATTATGGTAGGTACATAACTTCTTAATATTAAGTTGTATATCTCGCCTTCATTCTTGCTGGATGGGACAGCGTCCCTAGCACCTTAGCCCTGGGTGGCTCATCGGAACAGACTCTTGAGCACAGTGGAACCAAAATCAGCTCGACTCCTGGAGGCCATATCCAACTTGTAATGTGAAATGAAAGTATGAGGAGTGGCCCATGTGGCTGCAGCACAAATAGATTCCATTGGAAGTCTTGCCTGAAAAGCTACCGACGTAGCTAATGCTCTAGTGGAATGAGCTTTTGGTTTTGTAGGGAGTTCTTTATATCTCAGTTAGTAAATCAAAGTAATAATAGAGGCCAACCACCTGGATAAGGTTACTTTAGAAACTGGCAGGCCCTGCTTGCCCTCAGCATAGGACAGGAAGAGTTGGTCCGATTTTCTGGTTTGTTCAGTCCTATCCAAATAAAAACATAATTGCCTGTGAACATCCAAATAGTGCAACTTTTGTTCAACTCTGTTCGAATAGTTAGGAAAAAAGACAGGAAGATCAATAGCCTGATTCAGATTTGTCTTGGAAGGTATTTTGGGTAAAAAGGAAGGATTAGTCCTGAGTGAAACTCTATCTTTGTGAAAAACAAGATAAGGAGGACGAATACAGAGGGCTTGAAGTTCCGACACTCTTCTACTTGAGGTGATGGCTACTAAGAAGAGAGTCTTCCAGGAGAGTAATTTTAAGGAACAGGAATCAGCAGGTTCAAAAGGAGGGAAAATCAATGAAGTTAATATCAGGTTCAAATCCCACGGAGGCGGGGGATCTTTAACCAGGGGCCTAAGTAAAATAGTCCCTTTAAGAAAAGCTTTGCAAAGTTTGTGGGACATGATGCTGGTCTCTGACAGGCCAGCGTGGAAATTAGCGATAGCAGCCAACTGGACTCTAATGGTGGTAGATGAGGAACCTGCTCGAAAAAGTTCTGCCAAAAAATCTAGAACGTTACGGACAGGGGCAGTAAGGGGGCCTATATTTCTAGCCTCTGCCCAGAAAGAAAAACGTTTCCACTTACTAGCATAAGTCTTTCTGGTAGTAGATTTGTGTGAAGAAAGGATGATTTCACGCACTGGTTGAGAAATATGTGGAAGCCTAGCTAAGGTTGGAAGTGGAGCAACCAAGCTGTGAGGTTGAGAGACTGAAGGGATTGGTGCAGCCCGCCTGACTGATGGATCAAGAGGTCTGGCACTAGGTCCAGATTCCAGGGCTGCTCCAGCAGATGACGATGCAGGAATGGGAGCCAAATTTGTGGAGGCCAGTAAGGGGTAATGAGGATCATCCTGGATCCCAATGCGGTCGCTTTCTGAATCAGTTTTGGAATTAAGGGAAAAGGAGGGAATGCATACAGAAGACCCTGGGGCCAATCGTGAACTAGAGCATCTCTGGGGGAGTGGCAGGAGAGGGGGAAGAGAGTGAAGAAGTCGTCGCACTTGCTGTTGAGAGGGGTTGCGAAAAGGTCGCAGCAAGGTTGACCCCATCTGCGGAAAATTTTGTCCGCTACTAACTGATTGAGAGACCAATCGTGCGGCATGAGAATGGCTCTGCTTTACCTGTCCGCTATGATGTTGGACGTCCCGGGGATGTGCGTTGCTATCAGAAACCATTGAGAGATCATCGCCCACTGCCAGAGTCTGAGTGCTTCTCGACATAAGGGATAGGACCTGGTTCAACCCTGCTTGTTGATGTACCACACTACAGACATATTGTCCATCTGGAATGCAATAGTCCCGGTAGGTAGAGAGTCCTGAAGAGCTTGCAATGCTAAAAGTACCGCTCTCATCTCCAAGACGTTTATGTGCAGGTGGTACTCTAGGGGTTGCCAAGTGCCCTGGACAGTCCTGCCCTGAAAATGCCCCCCCCCACCCGATCAGGGAGGCATCCGTTGTCACCGTGGCAACAGGAGGAGGAAGAACAAATGGTCTGCCTTGAAGTACTTGAGAGGAGACCATCCACCAAGAAAGGTGGTCTTTGCATGACTGGGTGATTATTATGTTGTGAGACATCGGAAGCTGTTGAAAAGACCATTGGGTAAAAAACATCCATTGAAGAATCTGCATGTGAAAACTAGCCAGGGGAAGTAATGTGATTGCTGCTGCCAAGAGACCCAAGGTTTTCAGTACAAATCTGGCCTGAATTCTCTTGCACTGTAGTAAGGTTTGAACATGTCGGCGAATGTCTGATACTCTTTCCAAGGGAAGTTTTTCCAACAGCTCTTTTGTATTTAATATTGCGCCTATAAAAGTTATAGATTGACAAGGCGACAATACAGACTTTTCGAAGTTTATAGAGATACCTAGCTCGGAGCAAGTTTGGATGGTATAATCCCTGGCTCGGAGTAGCTCATGCCTGGTGGAAGCAGTTAGGAGCCAGTCGTCTAGATATGGAAACACCTGGAATCCTCGCCGTCTCAGGTGAGCCGTAACCACTGCCATGCATTTGGTGAACACCCTGGGGGCTGTGGTGAGACCAAAGGGCAGGGCTCTGAATTGATAATGACTGGCTCCCAGCTGGAAGTGGAGAAACCTCCTGGAGCGTCTGTCCATTTTGATATGGTAGTACGCATCCTGAAGCTCTATGGAGCACATCCAATTATCCTGACCCAAAAAGGGTAGAATGGACTGAAGCATGACCATCCGGAACTTCGTTCTTTGAACAGATTTGTTTAACCTGCTGAGATCCAAAATGGGTCTCCAGTCCCCTGTCTTTTTTGCTACCAAAAAGAACTTGGAGTAAATCCCGGAACCTTGCTGGTCTGCTGGGACTGGCTGGATGGCCCTTTTTTCTAGCAGTTTTGAAATTTCTAGTACTGCTTGTTCCCTTAGACTGGGTGGAACATCTGGAAGGGACCTGTTCGTTTGTACAGGGGTGTGGACAAAGGGGATTTTGTAACCCTCGGATATGATAGACCGTACCCATTTGTCTTGTGTGAGGAGTTGTCAGGCTTTTGGGTACAGTGACAATCTTCCCCCGACTGCCTCTGAAGGTGGACAGTCGGGCAGCCCCTCAGGGGTGCTGAAATGGTTTGTCAGAGAAAGATTCTCTGCTACCCTGATTTTGCGGACCCCCTCTGCCCCTCGGGCGGCGTCTATTATTGTTCCCTCCTCTGCCTCTGGAGGGAAACTCGCCACGTGTGTCAGGCACAACTCCCTGGGGTTTCCGAAACCACATTTTTCCACTCTTCTGACCTTTAGGGTATGGTCTAGAGGGAGAAGAAAAACGGACTCCCACGGCAGAGAGAGCCTTGCCTTCCTGCTCACACCTGGTAAAGGTATCCTTCACCTGTGGTCCAAACAAAGCCGAACCATCAAAGGGGATATTGGTGAAGGATGCCTTAAAGGGGTCAGCAAAGTTACATAACCGCATCCAGGCATGTCTTCTCAAAGCCACGCCTGTACCTGCGGCCCTACTCGCCCCATCGGCTGCATAAGAAATGAGCTGCATGGAGGAGTTGACTATAGAGTTAAGGGTCGCCAGCTGGGAGTTAATCTTTTCCTGAGACCCCGCAGCTGATGGATCCTGAAGGGTATCACCCAGTTCCTTGAGAAGATCCCTTTGAAGGCGGGTGAAATGGCACAGATAATTCAGGGACCACAGGGAAAAGGTCGCTGAAGAAAACATCCGCTTCCCATACCTGTCCATTGTCCTAGATTCTTTATTAGGTGGATGGACAGGCACCGAAGGGTCAGCCAACTCCTTCTTAGTGACTGCTGCTACCACCATGGCATCAACAGGGACACCCTTTGTCAGAAACTGTTTGCCAGATGGGGCTGTAATGAATTTAGTGGGCCTGCAGGGAATTGGTTCCACTGTGTCCGGGGCTGTCCACGCCTTCCAAGCTACCACTTCCATGAGCGGGTCGAAAGGCGGAGACACCCAGGAGGTGGAAGGGCTAGAACCAAACGTGTCCAAGTACACCGACTCGTCCTCGGAAGGGTTAAGGGCAGTCCAGTTACCCCTCTGCCTAAGGATCTCAAGGATGTCTGAAAAGGAGACATCCTCAGAGGGGGACCTTGGGGACCCTTCCGAATCCTCCAAGTCGGTGTCAGACGTGACTGACTCGGGGGAGTCAACATGCTTCCTCTTACATTTTCGCTTCTGAGGGGGCTCCTCTGAATGATCGGGGAGGCCTCAGAAGAGGAAGATACACCCAATGGGGCGACCTGGAGCGTCTGTTCTCCATGCTTGGGGACAGGAGGGTGGACAGAGACCGATGCAGGCACCATGGGGGGAGGAGCCAAAGGGGCCGATCGTGGAGCCAACACAGGAATCAGCACGCTCCTCATGACCTCGAAGGCCCCTATCAGGCAGAGAAGAGCGTCCCCTCTCCGAAGAGATGTGAACCCTTCCCGGCACCGAGAGGGACGGCTCCGAGGCCGATGTCGGGGCTGAGCTCACCTGCGCCAAGGCCCCGAAAGGGAGAATGGGGTCGGACAAGGGTCCGATGCCACTCGCCCCCTGGGAGCCGACGAGGGAGTCTCGACGCCCAGATCCCTCCAAGGACGGAACCAATGAAGAGATCGGAGCCGACGAGGGAGCCGAAAGGTGTGGTATCGGCTCTGACGTTCCGACGATTCGAGCGCCAACGAGCTCCGGCTCCGAACACAGTGGAAGAGTTGGAGGAGGAACTGTTGAAGACACAGGGATAGCCACAGTCTGTTGAGAAGGGCTGGTCAACATTTTGGCCAGTGCCTGCAACTTTAGGAGCCTACTGACCACCCTCTCCAAGTCATGATCCGATAGCCTGGAGGACCGAGAGGAGTGGGACCTATGGCTCTCCTCCGATTGAAGCAATGGAGACCTCGGAGCCAAACGAACGGACTCTAAAGAGGGGAACCTTGAATGTTTTCGGCTCAGAGAAGGCTCCGACACCAAGGTCGGAGCTGACTGAGGTCTCAAATTGTCGGCGAGGAGGCAGGAGCTCCGCTTGGCGACGGCTCCGAACAGGGAGCCGATGGTTTGGCGGGCTTTAAGGATTTTCCCGATGGAGGCTTAGCCGGGGATCCTTCTGGCTTAAGTAAGCCCCTCAAAATGAGCTTGTTTCTACGCTCCTGCAGGACTCTCGGACTGAAGGCGTGGCAGACTGAACAAGAGTCCTGCAGGTGTAGGGGGCCCAAGCAATAAACACAAGAAGTGTGACCGTCTGTCAGATACATCTTCTGACAGCACGAGTCACACTTCTTGAAACCTGAGACTTTGTTATCTTTAGACATATTAAAAAAGGGATACCAAAGGGAACAGGTAACTAGTGCTTAAAACAAGGCACACACACACACACACACACACACACACACGCATTAGGTAAAACTTACAGTAATAATAACTATAACCACACTATTACCAACAAATAAATATATATATATATATATATATATATATATATATATGTATATGTATGTGTATATATATATATATATATATATATATATATGTGTATGTATATATATATATATATATATATATATATATATATATATATATATAAAATACAAGAACAAACTATAAGACTAAGTAAAAGTAGCTAATAAGGCCTAACACTACCCTAAAGGGTGGGGGGGGGGAGAAACTCTAACAACAAAAAACGAGTTTCTAACTGGGATCTCAAGGGGTACACAATCTAATTAAACTAAGAGGGAAGATTATCAAAAAATAAGAGGATATTGACAGTAAAAATACAAGAAAAAATTTATACGACCTGGAGCCGGTAAAATCGCAACCTTGTAGCTGAAGTGGCAAACGAGATCTGGGTATCTGTTGCCTAGCATTGTGGGATATGGGGAAGCCTCGAGCCAGTAAACAGCTCTCGAGCTTTAGTAGAAGGCCGAGTCGGAGCCGAGGATCGGCTCCGAACCCATCCAGCAAGAATGAAGGCGAGATAGACAACTTAACATTATCAGTTATCCTTAAAATTATACTGCAGTGCTGCACAAGGAAGGATAAAACAGCTGGTGCTAATGGCAATGATGAATCCCTACCTACAGTTTGAGTTTGTGTTTGTGTGTGTGTGTGGGGGGGGGTGACTATCACTCGCTAACCAACCTCCTGGTGCAAAGGTAAATGAAGTGCACCTAGGGAAAGTGGACTTAAGAAGCTGAACAGCAAATCTGTCCTCTTGGGTGGAAAAGTATCACTAACAGTTTTCTTTTTGGTGGGTGCCAGGGGTCAAAAGCAGTTGCAAATGACTTGCGTTATGACTGGTAATTATTTTGAGAAATATACATGTACCAGGTTTCATCTCAATGCACAGTGTGGACTCGAGAAATAAGGAATGGGGCCATATTAAAAAGGCACTAGCCAAACAGTGTGATTTCTCCATGCCTCAGATTTATATGAATTACTGGAACTGTAACAGGCACTGCTAGAACACTGGGAACTTAACAGTCAGTGATGGTAAGAACATTCAATAATACACTTAAAAAAACTTTCTGTCAAAAGGAAGTCTGACACACACTACTGATGGTTAATAAAGTACATGATGACATGTAGGAACTGTTCACTTTGCAATGACATACTGTGGAAAGACTTAACACAGGGTGGTCTTGAGAAGGACTCTGCAAAAAGTGCGAGACCCAGTGAAAAATGAAACTGTTAAATTCAAATGCTTGCTGTTAAATTTTAAGCATTTTACCTCTCAACATGCTATCTCTGCTACTCATATATAACAATTCTGAGGGTGACACACTTCAGAGAAAGATAAATACTTGCAGACACTGCAGTTTCACAGTTGATATTTATTCCCCATCACACTTATACATTTCACTAGTTTGAGGATGGAAATTATCAGACTTTCAATATATAACAGAGAACAGAAGTACTGCTAAGAAAAATGGAAAAAAGAAGATATTAATACAAAAATCACACGATTCATATGTTTGTTTATGTACCTGTTCAAAAAGCTACCTTAAAGATATTAAGAATTCTACAATATCAGTGAAGCAAATCTGGAAAGCCTTTAACAGTAAAGGCTTTCTCACCTGAAACTACTTTTGTTCTCAGTAAACAGGACTTCAGCTGTAAATTTACTACTGAAATGATACAACGGTACCAATATACACAGGGAAAATGACGCTTGCACTTAACTCACCTTGTGGAGAGAAGAAAGATCCAGGTTGCTGTATTGTTTGGGTCATTAAAATTATTAATTAAGCGTTCTCGTTCCGATGCAGATGTGCTACCATCCAGCCCTGTGGAAGAAAGTAAAACTCAGGAGGAGAAACCAATGTGAGACTAAAGTGTAATGAACATTACAATACATAGACACATACATTTCACGTCTGAAAGATACAGTACAACAATTAGCTATATTCATCATGGGATTCCTTGTGGGAAAAATATACATTTGATTTCCGAATACCAGACACAATGAATGCAAGAGAGACAGAGAAAGACTGACCCACGAAGAAGTAAAAACGGTACCTTCAACCAGGATGAACAAAAAGATTTTGCTCACAAGCACCTCAAACCTGAAATGTCTGAATTAGTAACATTCTCATGCACTAGAAAATAAATACTCCAGGGAAAAGAAAGGGAATAATACAGGAAGTGATGCACAGTTTACTAAAACAAGTAATTGGATGGACATACCCTCTAACTCAACAATCAATTAAAGTACAGTTTTGTACCTACCATAAATGTAGATGTTCGAGGATCCACATTGCTGCAGTCCTAACCATTGGGGGTAGTCCGCTGTCCAGTCGGCCCGAATACCAAAGTATATGGCTGACGTCGGTCAAGGCGCATTAGACTGATGTCAGGACGTCAGGGTACTAATGCGCATGACCGACGTCATATCCTCAGTCTTTTCTTGCCCCAGATGTCAGAAGACCCTAAAAAGACAAGGCCTAAACCAAAAACACCAAAAAAACCCTGCACCAAACATATATACAATATATACAAATTTACAAGAATATAGCCTAACCCACACCACCACCCCTAAACACAGAGGGGAAGGAGGGAGGGTAAATTGGACTGCAGCAATGTGGATCCTCGAACATCTACATTTATGGTAGGTACAAAACTGTACTATGTGCTTCATTCCACATTGCTGCAGTCCTAACCATTGGGTAGAATCCCAAAGCAGAGGTAAGGGAGGCTGGCAAATCATAAGGAAGCAGGAGCTGTCAACATGCCTTGCAAAATAGCTGTGGCAAAACCAGCCCTAGATTTAGAGTAGAGAGGAAGGTGGTAATGCTTAGAGAAAGTATGTACTGAACTCCAAGTAGCTGCCTCCAAAATATCCTTAGTTGCCACCCCTTAGAAATGCTGTAGAAGTGGCAGTAGCCCTAGTGGAATGAGGCCTAATCCCAGCTGGAATCTCCTTGCCATGATGGGAATAACAAAATGAAATGCAAAACCCAATCCACTTAGAAATAGTTTGCTTAGACACAGGCTTGCCCTGAGAACTCAAAGCAAAAGAAACAAACAACTGCTGAGACTGCCTGAAATCCTTAGTCCTGCTTAAATAATAACGTAACTGCCTATGTACATCCAAAGTGTGCAAAATCTTTTCTCCCTTATTTTGGGGATCTGCATAGAAAGTAGGCAAATGAATAGTTTGGTTTAAAGCCACACTAGAAACCACCTTAGGCATAAAGGAAGGATTAGTACGTAATGATACCCTATCCTTATGGAAAATCAAAAGGGCTCTACTGCCATAAGGGCCCGCAACTCAGAAACCCTTCTTGCAGAAGTAATAGCCAACAAAAAATCAGTCCTCCATGACAAGTATTTCAACTCAGCAGTAGCCGAGGCTCAAAAGGTTGTAGAGTAAGTTTTTCCAACACAAAATTGAGATCCCAAGCAGGAGTAGGAGCTCACGTGGGGTCTTATATTCTTTGCCCCTCTAAGAAACTGCTTGAACAAAGGATGCGAAAACAATGGAGGGTCACAATCATAGTGAGCTGAAATTGCTGCAGCATGAATCTTAATGGAAGAGAAGGACAAACCTTTGTCCAATAACTCAGTAAGATATTGAAGAGCCACACTCAAATTAGGCTCAGAAATCTCTAAATTCTTTGCTGCACTCCAAAATAAAAATCTCTTCCATTTTTCTGCGTACACTTTCCTTGTACTAGGTCTTCTGGCTTCCATAATCACATTTAAAACTTGTTGAGGAAGTTGAGACCTGCTGTGTTTCAAAACAGAATATGCCATGCTGTTAGATGAAGAGAGTGAAGCTTGACATTGAGCAGGTGACCGTCCTTCTGAGATAACAGGTGTGGAATCAAAGGTAAAGGCCATGGAGGCTTCCTTACCAGACTCCTTAGTAGTGGGTACCAGTGTTGCCGAGGCCAATCTGGAGCTATTAAAATCATCCTTGGCTTGTCTTGTCTGACCTTTAGGAGCACCTTTGGGAGAAGAGGCAGAGGTGGAAAGGCATACACATGAAGATTTTTCCAACTGAAAGAAAGAGCATCCACTTTCCAAGCTGTAAGATGAAACCCCTTTGTGCAAAACTTTGGCAGCTGGTGGTTCAGTGGAGAAGCGAACAGATCTATGTCTGGAGTTCCCCATGACACTGTCAATTTGTGAAATACATGAAGATCCAGTTTCCACTCGTGGGGATCCATGATTTGCCTGCTTAACACATCTGCTAAGGAGTTCTGTGCTCCCGGCAGAAACCTTGCCTGAAGAGTTAGTTGCAAGCTGAGCGCAGTCTCCCATAAAATCATTGCTTGCCTGCATAGAGGATAAGAATGTGTTCCCCCTTGTTTGTTGATGTACCACATGACAGTTGTGTTGTCTGTTAGAATCAACACCTGCCCAGGAAGAAGTAACTCCTTGAAAGCCATTAATGCAAACTGGACTGCTAACATCTCTTTCATGTTGATATGTAGATGCTGTAGTCTGGCAGGCCACTTGTCTTGTATCCACTTTCCATTTAGATGAGCTCCCAAGCAATGTCCGAGGCATCTGTCGTTAAAATCTGACTCGCCTCTGGCCGGGTCACAGAGAGTCCCTTGTTTAGGTGACATTCCTGAGCCCACCACAAAAATTCTTTTTGAATGCAAGGTATTATTTGAATGACAGTGTCCAAATCCTGGCAGTGCTGTGTCCACACATTTTTGAGATACCATTGCAGCTTCCTCATATGCAGTTTGGCATTGGGAAGCACCAGAATACAAGATGCCATGAACCCTAAGGCTTGAAGGACTGTCCTTGCAGTCAGCCCGGACTGAAGAGATAGTTGATGGAAGTAACTGGAAAGATTCTGTTGCTTGTCCGGGGTTAAAAAGGCCATCTGGGCTGCTGTATTCAGTCTCACACCCAGAAAGCACATGTCTTGAGAGGGTACTAGACTGGACTTTATTTCGTTCACAGAATACCCTAGGCATCTTAGCACTGCTATGACATATTCCAGATGCTGTAGAAGGTCTTCCTTTTCTTGAGCCAGAATCAGGCAGTCGTCCAAGTAAGGATAGATTTGAATTCCTTTTAGCCTGAAGTAAGCTATCACTGGAGCCAGAACCTTTGTGAATACTCTGGGCAGTAGATAAGCCAAAGGGCAACGCAGAGAACTGATAATGAGAATTTCCAGCTCGAAAACGCAGATACTTCCTGCAACTTAGTCTTATAGGCACATGAAGGTAAGCTTCCTTGAGATCTAAAGTTACCATCCAATGATCTTTGCCCAGCAGAGGTAAAAGCTGTTGTAACGTCAACATCTTGAACTTGGGAATGTCCAGATAAGTGTTGAGGATAGATAAATCCAAAATTGGTCTCCACGTGTTCCCCTTCTTTGGTACTAGGAACAGGCGAGAGTAAAATCCTAGGCCCCTTTCTGGTACAGGGACTGGCTGAATGGCCCCTATTTGGAGTAACAGAGAAATTTGCTTGTGAGCCTCTTTCCTTTGTGGAGGGGGAACGTCTGGCATGCCTTTGAAAGGGGGCAATGTATGGAAATAAAACCTGTAACCGTGGTGAATGATATCCAACACCCATCTGTCTTGAGTGATTAAATCCCAATTTTCTTTGAAAAGAGACAGTCTTCCTCCCAAAGGAGCTGCCAGACGAGAATCTACTGGCAGCTGAAAAGGCAGGTCATTGGGTCTGTTTACGAAAGGACTGACCCCTGCCCTCACCAGAAGTCTGAGCAGGTGAACCCCCTGTTCTAGGCTTAAAAGAACCTTGAGCTCTGCCCCTACCACGTCTAGACCAACCCCTAGACTGAGAATCATAAGCAGGATATGTCCATCCCTTAGTAGGCCAATTTCTACTAAACTTAGGTGGCTGCACCTGCAAAAAATCTTTAACAGTTTGCATAGACTTAGCTTTGTCCTCCATTTTCTTTAAAACTGCTTCCACAGGCGAACCAAATAACACATCAGACTGTAAAGGAGCATCCAAAATCCTAGTCTTAACATGCTCTGCTAAATTCTGATCCCTCAACCAGGCATGCCTGCGAAGAACAGAACTAGTGGCAGCCACCCTCGAGGAGGCCTGCACAGCATCAAAACCACATTGCAAAGAATGCTTACCCACTTGTTCAGACACATGAACTAAATCCAGCAACTCTTTACACTCTATACCTTCCGCCAAAGCATCCACCTTAGATTTCAATTGTGAAAGGAGATAATTTTGATATTTTAGCATGTGAAACTGACAATTCAACGCTCTCATGGCTAAAGTGGAAGAAGTATACACTTTCTTTCCCCACCTATCCAAAGCCCTTGCCTCTTTATCAGTGGGAACAGGATTTTTAACAACAGAGGCCTTAACACCTTTAGGCCCCTGAGAAATAGTTTCGGGTCTGCCCTAGGCCTCTTCAACAGACACTCATCAGCTTCAGGCACCCTATAGTACCTATCAGGTTTAACAGGGCAGGAGGCAAAGAATCAGGGTTCAGGGAAGCCTCTGCAAAACATCTTCCACCACATTCAACACAGGAGGTATAGCTAAGGGCCTATGCTGGGGTAAAATAAGAATTCCCTAAGCCTTTTCCTGGAATCAGAGTAATCTTGGCCTTCCCATTTAAAGTGCTCCCTCATGGAATGCAGAGTCTCTGAAAATGAGAAATCCTCAGGAGGAGAAGCTGTAGGAGTGGAATCATCCACATCAGAATCAGAATAAGGAGGATACTCCTGCAAGTCTTCCAGAAGACTCAGAAGCCTCCGAACACTGTTCAAAACTCTCAAACTCAGGTTCCACCCTAGGCCTCTTATCAGGAGGGGGCATAGAGCCTCTAATCATAGTAATTAAATCTTCTGCCATTTTAAGCATATGTTTCTTAGGCACAGAACCTGAAGTGCTAGGAGAAGCCCCCACTGAAGCTAAACTTGGCCTACCTCTCAAAGAAGTTTTGGAAACAGAAGGAGAAGCTCTAACTACCTTGGGAAGAGAGGGAAGAACAGTTACCTGAGAAGCCCCCTCAGCCTGGCCTACCTCCTGAGAGGGCACATCCTGTAACAGTAAAGTCTCTGCCTGAGACTCCAAAGAAACTCCTGGCAAAACCTCTGGCTCCACTGAGCCTTCTAAAGAACCGACGTCCGGGACTGCCGGTTCATCAACCCTAGGCTTTGCTGTTTTGTCTTTGCGCTTTTGGATTAAGCGGGCCGGAGCATCCGGCGGCATTTTATAATTACAACGCTTCCCAAACACTAACCTGGCACAGTCTAACCTTCTCTTAATTGTGCGTTTGTTAAATCTAGCACAAGAGCGCAACCAACAACGCCGTGCTCAGGCCCTAAACAAGGTATACACAAAGTATGGTAATCCCTATGAGGTATCTGCTTCCCACAAGAAATACAGTTATTCACTTTTCTGACATCCGGTTAAATACTGAGGCAAGAAAAACCAAAATGTTCTAACGGGTACTTAGCCAACTTTGATTCGGTCTGAAACTCCGACTTCGGAAATTTTTCAGAACGCCAACCTGCACTCGCAAAACTGCTTCTGCATCGGACCATGCGGCAAAAAAGACTGAGGATATGACGTCGGTCATGCGCATTAGTACCCTGACGTCCTGACATCAGTCTAATGCGCCTTGACCGACGTCAGCCATATACTTTGGTATTCGGGCCGACTGGACAGCGGACTACCCCCAATGGTTAGGACTGCAGCAATGTGGAATGAAGAACATCTATAGATATGGCATGTCTTACTAAAATAAAAGGCAACAGCAGATGAAACAATACATCCTAAAATGCACTTATTTGCCGAATCCTTTTAAGGCAACATAAAAACACATTAAACCAGTCTTTCCAGCAGTACTCACTATAGTAATTGACGTTACGAATCCACACTTGTCCTGGCTGCACTTCACTGAACGGCGAACTAGGTATCTGTCTTTTTGACAAGAATTCTTCAATAATAGTTAAGGTAGAAAGACTCTGACTGCAAGGAAAAGAAAGTCAGAACAGTTAAAATACATGTGCATCTTAAACACTGAGTCTTTCCAATGAGGAAAGAACTAGTAGCCATTAACAGCAATTACACTACAAAGCTAAGAAAAATAAAGTGGAGATCTGTGACTAGACACTTGAATAAGTGTTACACTAAAAAGAAGTTACGTACTTACCATAATGTTTCATGTGAGTTGTTCATCTCGCCTTTATTCTTACACATGGGTATGGAGCCGAGCTATCGGCTCTGAGTCGGCCGCTTTACTAGCTAAAGATCTCAGAGTAGCTCGAGGCCAGGCCCCTATCACTTGATGCTCTCTGTCCTACCCCAGATCTAGGTTTGCTGAACTCAGCATGAGCAAGTATAATTCACCAAATACTCTAGCCGGAGTAAGAAATCCTAGAACAAGACTACCAGACCCCAAGTCTAACCGTTCTTCGAGACCTTGGAGGGGGAAGGTGGGTGGGAATGTAAGAATAAAGGCAAGATGAACAAGTCACATAGAAAGAACATTATGGTTAAGTACATAACTTCTTTATGTGAAGTTCAATCTCGCCGTTTATTCTTACGCATGGGTAGCGTCCCAAGCACCCTAACCCTGGGTGGCTCACAGGAGTATATTTCTGAGGAGTTCACTTTGTAATGTGTGATAAAGGTATGAGGCTTAGACTAAGTGGCAGCTGCACATATAGTGTCCAAAGTTAAATTAGCTGTATAAGCTGAAGATGTGGAGACAGCTCTAGTTGAATGGGCCTTCACACCATGTTCTAATGTTTGGTTCACTGAAGAGTAGATAAGTTTGATGCAGTCAGTTAACCACTTGGAAAGGGTAACTTTAGAAACTGGTAATCCTTTCTTGGCGGCAGCATAAGATACAAAAAGTTTGTCAGATCTTCTAAACTCCTTTGCCCTGTCCAAACAGAATCTCAAGTGTCTGTGGACATCAAGTTTATGCAACATGTATTCCAACTGATTAGAATGATTGCTGAAAAAAGTAGGAAGTTCAATAGTTTGGTTCAGATTGGTCTCAGAACACATTTTTGGCAAAAAATGAAGGATTAGTCCTCTGAGATGCCTTGCCTGGATGTAACACCAAATACGGTGGTTTGACAGAAAGGGCTTGAAGCTCACATACCCTGCGTGCTGAGGTAATGGCCACCAAGAAAATAGTCTTCCAGGAAAGAAACTTCAACTGACAAGATGATGCAGGTTCAAAGTGCGGGGGGGAGAATAACATGGGACAGCACAAAATTTAGATTCCAGGGAGTAAAAGGCTGTCTAACAGATGGCCTAAGATAAATGGTGCCCTTAAGGAAGGCCCAACATAATCTGTGAGACATTATGTTAGAACCTTCAGTTTCAAGATGGCAGCCAAATGGACTCTAATAGTGGCAGCTACAGCACCTTCGTGAAAAAGCTTAGAGAGGAATTCCAGGATATTAGCAATTGGGGCAACATAAGGATCAATGTTATTCTGAGAGGCCCAAAAAGCAAATTGCTTCCATTTACTAGCATACAACTTTCTGGTGGAAACCTTATGTGAAGACACAAGAATGTGCTGTACCTCCGAAGAAAAATCGTGTGACCTGGCTAGATAGGGAATCAGAGCAGCTAAGCTGCCAATCTGAGGGAACGAAGGGAGGGATGGAGGGCCCCTGATGAATGTGTCAGTAGGTCTGGAACTGGGTCCAGAATCCAATGTTCTTCTAGTTGATAGAGTCAAAGGAAGAGGAACCAAATCTGACGAAGCCAAAAAGGGGCTATTAAGATTACAGTCATTCCCAGGGTTTTGGCTTTCTGCAAGAATTTCGGAATCAGGTGTATAGGTGGAAAGGCATACAGGAGTCCCGGGGGCCAATTGTGTACGAGCGAGTCCCTTGGGTTGTCCCCTGGTGGTGGATTCAGGGCAAAGTAGCTTCTGCATTTGGCATTCATAGGGTATGCAAACAGATCGCAGCAAGGCTGGCCATATCTGCGTAAAATCTTCTCCGCAACTTCGTTTTTGAGAGACCACTCGTGTGGTAGCAAAATGGCTCTGCTCAATTTGTCTGCTATCACAGTGGATTTCCCTGGGATATGCATTGCTATCAGAAAGCGCCCGGTGGACACAGCCCACTGCCAAATTCTCAAGGCCTCTCGACACAGGGGATAAGACTTGGTTCCCCCTTGCTTGTTGATGTACCAGACTACCGACAAGTTGCCGGTCTGTATCACAATTGTCCCTAGAGGCAGAGAGTCATGGAAGTGCTACAACGCCAAAAGCACAGCTCTCAGCTCCAGAACACTGATGTGCAACTGTGACTCTGTCTACGACCAGGTGCCTTGGGCTGTTCTTCCCTGAAAAAGTCCCCCCCCCACCCTATCAGAGAAGCATCTGTGGTCACTGTGGCTGATGGCAGGAGGAGAACAAATGGTCGGCCCTCTGTAATTTGTTGGCTGGTCGACCACCAGCGAAGATCCTTCTTGCAAGAGTCCGTAAATATGATTCAGAATGACATGGGAAGTTGTTGGTACAACCACTGGGTGAACAGTAACCATTGAAGAATCCTCATGTGCATACGTCCCAGAGGAACTGCTATGAGCATAGCTGCCATGGTGCCTAAGAGTTTCAATACTTGATGGGCCGGTACCTTTCTTCTCTGCAGAACGTCGGAGACCTGGTTTCAGAGAGTGGCTATTCTGTCCAGGGGCAATCTGATTGTGGCGGTGGTCGTGTCTACTTCTGCTCCGATAAAGGAGATATGCTGCGATGGCGACAATGCAGACTTTTTGAAATTGATAGTGATGCCTAACTGAGAGCAAAGACTGAGAGTGTGATCCCTGGACAGAATTAGTTGATGCCTGGAGGCGGCAGTAAGGAGCCAGTCATCCAGATACGGAAACACTCGGAATCCTCGATGCCTCAAGTGAGTCGTAACCACTGCAATGCATTTGGTAAACACTCTGGGGGCTGTTGTGAGTCCAAAGGACAGTGCTCAGAATTGGTAGTGAGTGACTGGCTCCCAGCTGGAAACGCGCATTCTTGAGATCAATAGAGCACATCCAATCGCCGACTCCGAGGAATGGGAGAAGAGACTGAAGCGTGACCATCCGGAACTTCTCTTTCTTTACAAATGTGTTGAGTCTGCTATGATCCAAAATAGGCTTCCACACCCCTGTCTTTTTTGGAACTAAAAAGAATCTGGAGTAAGTTTCGGATCCTATTTGGACTGCTGGGACTAGTTGGATGACTCTTTTCCTGCAGCCTCTGGATTTCTATGGCTGCTTGATCCCTGAGACTGGGTGGAACATCTGGGATTTTTTTTTGCCAACAGGTGGATTTTCTAGAAATGGGATGATGTCTCCTTTGGTAACGATGCTTTGTACCAAAGAATCTGTTGTAATTTCTAGCCAGGCATCTGGACACAAAGCCAAGCGACCCCCGATTGCCTCCAGAGCAGGACAGTCGGGCCTCCTTTCAGGAGTACTGATAGGGCTTACCAAGGAACTGATCCCTGTTGCCTTGGTTCTGTGGACCCCCTCTGCCGCCAGGGAGGCGTCTTCCATTATTGCCCCCTCCTCTGCCCCTGGAAGGGGGTTCACTATGTGTGTTCTGGAAAGCTCCTTGGGACTTTCGGTACCACATTTTTCCACCTTTCTGCCCTTTGGGATATGTTCTGGTAGGGGTGGAAAAACGGACTCCTATGGCAGACATAGTTTTTCCCTCCTGCTCACACCTAGTGAGAGTCTCCTTGACTTTGGGCCCAAACAGAGAAGAGCCATCAAATGGGGTGTTGACAAAGGAAGATTTGAAGGCTTTCGCAAAGGAGCATAAGCGCATCCAGGACTGTCTCCGAAGAGCTATCGCTGAACCCGCTGCCTGACTCGAACCATCGGGTGCATAGGAAATGAGCCGCATGGATGAGTTCACAATGGAGTTAAGGGTATTAAGTTGTGCTGTCACTTTGTCAAAGACAGCTCCATCTGTATTACCCTGCAGAGTATCTCCAAGCTCTTTCAGGAGATCTCTTTGAAGACAGGTGAAATGAGTCAACTAGTTAAGTGACCGCATGGCAAATGTCGCAGAACTAAAGATGTCTTTCCCGTATCTGTCCATCGTCCTAGAATCCCTATTAGGAGGATGGACAGTGGAAGAGGTTTCTGACATCTCTTTCTTGGTAGCCGCTGCCACCACCATGGCATTAACGGGGACTTCCTTAGTGAGGAAAATCTTGTCTTGGGGGAGGTGATAAATTTACTGGGCCTCCCAGGGACCAGTTCCATAGAATCAGGAGACTCCCACGCCCTTCAAGCGACCAATTCCATAAACTTATCGAAGGGCGGAGTCACCCAGGAGGTGGAAGGTTGAGACCCAAAGGCCTTCAGGAGCACTGACTCATCCTCGGTAGAACTAACGGACTGCCAGTCGCCCCTCTGCTTTAAGACTTCCAGGATATCCGCAAAGGAGATATCCTCCGAGGGGAGCCGTGGGGACCCTTCCGATTCCTCTAAGTCAGTGTCTGATGTCAAACATTCCTGAGATGACTCTAAATGCCTCCTCTTGCATAATCTCTTCCTGGGAACCTCAACAGTGGGGTCTCAGTAGAGCAGGGGTCAGCCGATGGGGTTACCTGAGGCTCCGGGTCTGAACGCTTCACAGAGACCTACGATGTAGAGGCAGAACACGGCACTTTAGGGGAGGAAGAGGAAGGACCTGACAATGTGCGTGTCTTAAGACGACATAACCCTACAAATGGCATCGAAGGTACTGCTGCTCCGACCCGAGGAAGCTGACAGTTCCGAAGAAGACAACTTTCCCGGGGCCGAGAGAGCAGGCTCCGAAGCACAGGATGGAGCCGAGCTCATCCGCGTCGAAGTCCCGAGAGGAAGGGTCGGAACCGACACATCGGTTTGACCCCCCCACCAAAACCAACGCATCGGTTTGACTCGAGACTCTTCCAATGGAACCGAAGTCAGGGTTGATGGAGCTGAAGGTACTGGAACAGGCCTCGGCTCCGAATGCTCCACAACCATCAGATGCTCCTCCTCCTCCTGCTCCGAAGGCCCTGCTGGGCTCAGAGGAGGAGTAGTCATAGCCAGTGGCACAGTCTCAGGCCCTGTTGGGCCGAAGCCTATAACAATGTAGCCAGTGCCGGGTTCTCAAGAAGCCTCTGCACCACCCGGTCCACATCCACATCGGAAAGGGTCCTCAAAGAACTGGTCGAAGGAACAGAAGCCACCGACTGAAGGATGAGTGACTTCAGAGTTTCGGAGACCGGTTCCAGGACCGGGGACTGGCACTGAAGACTGGGGAGGCAGCGACCGCACCTTCACAGAAAGTCTTGGAACCAATGACCTGGGCTCTGAGGACACCTTTGAAGACTTCGACCCCTTCGAGGACTAGGAGGTCTGGTCAGCCTTATCCAAGGTCTCTTGAAAATCTAGCTTCAACAAGCCTCTATCTACCAGCTTCCTTCTCCTCTCTAATAAAACCCTACTGCTGAAGGAGTGGCAGATAGAGCAATCCTCCTGGAGGTGAACAGGTCCCAAACAATAAACACAATTCACATATGTGTCCGCAATGGACATTTTCTGCCCACATTTTGGACACTTCTTGAAGCCAGATTTTTGCTCCTCCCTATGATCAGCCATGTTATAGAAAAAACAGAAATGCGCAAGCACGCTATAGAAGTTGTCAGATCCCTGAACAACCTTCAATTTACTCTACAAAATACAGTAACTCTAATCTAAAACACAGTTACTGCACTAACCACACTGCACACTGTAAATATCAACTTTGTAGATTCAATCTCCAGAAGTATCCCAGATCACCCATTTGTTCCTTCTCCTCCCAAAGCCTCGGCGACAACGGATGCTTTCCAATTGGGGGGGGGGGGGAGTTGCGGGGGGACATAACATGGGGAAGTGGGGAAGGTAGTCCAAGGTATGTGGTCCCCATCAAGAGAGCAATCTTCAAATTAATGTCCTACAGATGATGCAGTTCTACTAACTGCAGGTTTTTCTGGATGTCCTCTCTCTAGCAGTGATTACTATCCAGACAGACAACATGTCAGTAGTCTAGTAGGGTCTATATTAAATCTGTGAATGCTTAAAAAATTGAATGCTGATTTATCGACCCCATGTAAGCGAAAGCTTACAATCCCAAACACTTAGAACAGTGATTTTTTTCCCCCAGGGAAAAAAATAACTGTTCCAAAAAGGAAGAAAAGAAAAACTTTAAAATATTACATAAAGTGGAGGGTTGTGCCCCCTACTTAAATATACCAACTCCGACATTGCAGTACAGTGACGAAAATGGCAAAATAACAAAGGCGGCCAAGCGATTTCTTTCCCAGGGAAAGAATTTGCTTATATGCAGTTTTGGTATTTTGCCATTTCGTGCTTTCAAGTTCGATCAAGATGCATTTGAAAGAATGCGTCTTCGATCATATAATAGGGAACTGTCTAGTACATCACCAAACAAGGGGGAACATGCTCCTACATGTATTAAGAATCAATGAAACTGTGGCTGTGGGTGACACCTTCCAACCGCTTTCTAATATTAGCACACACTCCAGGGAAGTCCAACATCTCAGTGGATGGAATGAGCAGATCTACTGTGCCACTTCGCAAATGATGTTTCAAACAGTGGCAACACAAATCTTCCGCACAGTGGCATTCACTGTAAAGGACACTTGCTCAATTGAAGTTTGGAAATGATCTTTTGCTTCTTGTGCCAATTCCAAATGCAGGAGGTTCTTTGCTTGGATCCTCCAGACAGGGAGTCACAGAGAGATGCTCTAAGTCTCGACTGGCCCTCCAGTCTCCTATATGTTAATCCTGAATTTCCTGCAGAAAGCATTACAAAGCAAGATTACAATCATCCTCATTGCCCCTTTCTGGCTGAGTCAGGTGCAGTTTCCCCTTTCTATGGCCTCATCTGCTACACCCCTTTTGGGTGCTAGACCAGATTTCAGATCTTCTGTCTCATCCATCTAGAATGCCTTATACAAACATTCAAGCCCTAAAACTAAATGCATGGTTTCTCCACTTCCAATGATGGCTAGTCAGTCCAGGCTTTTTCAAGTGGTCCACACTCTCACTTCTCAAAAGCCACCCACTAGGAAAGTTTACAAAAGTAAATGGAAAAGATTTTTCATTTCTGCCTCTGAGGAATTTAGATCTCCTTTCAGCACCGAAACAAGCAGTATTAGACTTTCTCACTTCCATTTTCCACAACAAAGCTATTACTCCACCATCAAAGTTCAGTTAGTGGCAATTTCAAATTTTCATACTGGAGAGAATCATACCTCCTTGGCTTCACTCAAATTAATTAAAGCTTTCTTCAAAGGCACCGTCCTTCTCAGATTTCCTCTTAAGGATCCTACTCCTTGGGGCACGACTGTCTTACTCCAAGCTGTAAACGAAGTTCCACCTGAACCTGCTGCTAAGGTGGACTTAAAATTCCGGATTGGAAAACTATTTTCTCCTAGTTGCCATTACATCAGCTAAGACAGTATCAGAAATCAAGCCCTGTCTTCCAAACTTCCATACATTATATTTCATAAGGACAGGGTATCTCTTTATGCACCAATCTTTTTCTGCCTAAAGTAGCCACACAGACTTCGCTCAAAGCATCGAATTTACCAGTTTTCTTTCTGACTTTTCTAATAAAGGAGTATACATACTCCCATTAGTTGGATGCGCATGGACAAGTATTTCTTTCTCCACCAAACCAAACCTTTCAAAAAGTCAGATCAACTGTTTGTCTCCTCCTCTAAAGCTAAGATGGAAGAAGGTGCTTTAAAGGTTAGCTCTGCTAGAATGTTTGACTAATTGCATCTCCCGTGTTTATAAGAAGGGTGTGACTTTACCAAAATCACCTAAGGCACACTCAACAAAATCAGTTTCAACTTCTATAGCCTCTTTTTCCAGGGCCTTAATTGATGACATTTGTTATCTGGTCTATGTTCATACCTTCATTTCCCATTACAAACTGGATTTGTTTTCCAGAAACAGGATGGCTTTTGATTATGCCGTCCTTTGGAACATTCTTTCATGATACCACCCTTCGAGTCAAGTAGCTGGTGACTCTGTCCCATCAGCTGAGGAACAGATGGAAAACACATCAGACACAAAAGTTATGTACTTACCAAAACAACTGATTGTGTTGTCTGTTTCTGTCTTTCCTCCTTCCCTCCCTCCCTGTTTCCTTCCCCTTTTATTTTATGGAAGAATTGCCTTTTTTTTTTTTTGGCTTCTGGTATGAGGGGTCGGTTTGCTATTTTGGCAGGATGTCACAGTCTTTCAGATTCAGAGCAGAATTCTTTTTAATCTGATGTTGTCTTTTCCATTCTTTCTCAATGATGGGTTACGGATCCGATCCTCTGATTCGACTCAGCTGCATTTTCCAGACTTTAGTTCCTAGTCTTAAGCTCCTCCCTCTTCCTATTGTGCACTATGCTACCTTTAACTCCTCAGATTTCATTTGCCGCCATACTGATAGGAAGGAAGATTCTGTTGACTCGAGCTGTAAGGACTTTAGTTTTCTTATATCTCTTTTTTTTTAGATAAGCAGTGTTTTGTTAAATAGTCCCTTCCTCCCTCTTGGTTCTTGTCACATTAGTGCTGGTAATTTTTTTTTTCTTGTTCATTCTGAGTTGCCTTTAGGCTTTCCTGACTGTCATCACATTGTTTCCTTAAAAATGCCTGCTAATTCAAATCCTGTTTCTACTCCTGTGATGCTAGCAACTTTTAGGTTATAAGAGCCATTATTTTAGAACCCGCGCAACTAAACTGTGGTGACGTGGCTAGGTAGTTGTAAAGACAGAATTCTGGTGCTGAACATATGTTTCATTGGACAGTGCGTCTCCTTTTTATGCCTCTGGCAGGTAATGGTCATGCAGGTTTAGCTGATGTCCTTCTCAGGTTTTCTTCCCTCTCCCTCTCTTTGTCTCAGGCAGTGATGGAGTGGTGTAGCAGGTTTGCCTGTTTCCCCTTAAGGATTTTCTTTTTGGTTATAGCTGATAGGAGTGCCACCTATCGTGTTGCATCAGGCTAAGAGCAGCCATACCTCTCACTGTACAGATTTTGCAGAATTTCCAGACGTTTTGCTTAATTTTGGTTTGCTCTCAAAATTGTGGGTTTTTGCCAATTTTTGGTAAATCAGTGAAGGTTAAAGTCAAAGTTATGGCACACATTTGAGTTTTCGACTTTATACCATTCAGAAAATTCATGCTAATGCAAATGTGTTTTCTACCAACTTTCTAAGTTTTTAAGAGATGTATTTTTAATACAGTGTCCCTATAATTGGGCCTTTGTTCCCCATATTTTATGTTTTTGTCTAGATTTATTGCTCTATGAGGTTGGGAGGTATGACAGCGGCTGCCAATCATTGGAGACTATATGGTTTACTATCAAAATGTTGATGTTTAAAACAAAATCGGCTTTTACACAAAGACAAAGTCAAAATCATCCATAGAAAGTAGGTGAAAATGTTGAATCTGATGAACGAATTCAGCAGATTCATCATTCTGCCAAATATTGAATGTTACATACTTACACGTGCTAAAGTAAGTGCAACTGATAAGATGGAATACATGTTTTTGCAGAAGGACAAGCCCCCCCCCCCCCGGTACTCCCCACACCCCCTGCAAACAATACATTCCAGTTCCGAGACCGCACTACAGTGAGGAAAAGGATACATTTCCCAATCCGCACTGTACCACGATCTCTGTTCGTAACATTGACCACATACAAGCGACTGCACAGTGGCATTCGCTGTACAGGACACTTGCTCAATGGAAGTTTGGAAATATGTGAATCAATAAAATCCAATCCAAAAGCCACAGGACCTGGAGCTGATGTTAATATAGTATCTGATTTATTAATCCACACACAAAAGTAAAATAAATAAACCAAGCGCTTTCACCCAGCTACTGCCAGGCTTTATCAAGGAACGTACATTTGCCAGCTGCATTTGACAATCCTTATATAGTCGTCACAATTGCAGAGTTAAACAGTTAATTAGTGGCAATCATTCAATTACTTAACCCCTAGTGCTCTCCTTTACATTTTTACTCAGCTTGTAAAAAATCCATCATCTTTACATGAAACAATGTAATACAATCATATGTTACTATTAAAATCCTCTGATACACCAAGTGTTGTTTAAAACTCTATTGTACCTAAAAATACTACATCTTGTTTAATTAATAAAATTTTATGCTGTGCATAAGTAAATTTAAAAAACTCTCAAATCTCTCAAAGCCTGGCCCTTCTTAATTTTAAGACACAATTAATGTTTATGCTGTCATTTAACCCTGGCGCTCTAGTGGCATCCAATCTTAGTTGCCAAAATAGTTCACGATACTCAAGGAGGGTCTCACAACTCCCACCTCTTATCTCAGGGTTAATTTGCTCAAGCACCATAAACTTTAAATTCATATTTTTACAAACTTTGGAATGCTTAAAAAATGTGTTGCTCTCCTTACCCTTACATATATCATAAAAGTGTTCGTACACTGAGATAAGAGGTGAGAGACATGTATGGGCAATCTATTCCAGAGTCTGGGGAGTCTCTGGGTTCCGCATTTGAGTGACTCTGTGGATGCGCCCATTGCATCTGCTTGTCTGTTTTGGAATGCAGGTATTCCTAGGAGTCTAGGTGTCAGAGCATGGACCTCAGAAGCAGACGTGCTCTGCAAAACCAGAGCTTCAGAGAACTTCTCTGACAGACCCTATCAGCGCTCCTGCAGCACTGTCCGGCTGCCCATTCATGGAAGTGGTTGGGGGCATTTTTTTTTTTTGCGGCAGCTGGATTTCTTGACCAGCTTAACAAACAATGCATGAGTGCTAAGCATAATATCCAGAGGTCATTACTTTTTCCCTTTCCCTTTCTTCCCCCTATTTCAGATCTAAACTGTCAATGGGTAGAGAAGTCAAAGTTCCAGATGGTCATGGCTCAGTCATTCCTGCCACTTTGGCAAGGATGACTGGATGTTCTTTATACATTTATGGGGCAAGTACTACTACATCAAATTAAACAGGCACTCCAGGAGAAATCTGCACTTCCAGCCGGGAGCCAGATACTACCAGTTCAGAGCTCTGTCCTTTAGATCTGCCACAGCTCCCATGATGTTTTTCCATATACATGGCAGTAGTGGCTAGTCACCTGCCACTCAGAGGACTTCAGGTGTCTTCTGTATCTGAACGATTGCTCCCTTACTGCTACAACCAGGTACCAACTGTTACAAGCTACGGATTACCTGTTTCAAATCTCCAGATCCTTGGGCATTACTTTAATCTGGCAAAATCAAATCTATTGCCTGTACAGAAACTAGAATTCATAAGTTCTTGCACTGTGCATTGAACTGTTTTTATCACCTTTTTCTACTGTATATTTAAAAGGCTCTCTCCTGAGCTAGGTACCCAGCAGCCAGACCCTGCTCTCCCTCTCTAAATTAACTTTTCTGCTCCTGCTCTCCCTCTTTAAATTAACTTTTCTGCTCTGTTGTTACTAAACACTAACTTACCTTTTTCTTACCTTTCTACTTAAGCAGCTGACTCTAATTCTACCTTTGCCCACTAGGTGAAACCCTTTACTTGCTTGTGTTATATTCCCCTTTCCCCTTCTCCAGTATTCAACCCCTCACTACTGCTTAATTTCTTTCTTCTCTTTTTACTCTACTTGTTCCTGCATCTGACTGTTCTTGTACTTATCCCTCTATCACCCAGTCTCCCATTCCCCTCACCTCTATCCCTTGTAAACAAAATATTGTAGTAGTACTACCCACTCACCTGGAACTGTCTAGTGCTCCTCTATGATCAGTTGCTTACTGATTGTCTCTTAGATTCTCATCCTTTACTTGCTCTAATCTGCTCCTTTCGCCCTGCGGGCTCACTCCACTCCCCTACCCCCAATTCCCACCCACCCCCAGGGGTCCTGGAGGCCAAATCGACTTTGTAGTGAGTGATAAAGGCATGTGGGCTTGCCCATATTGCCGCAGCACAAATGGTATCAATTGGTAGTTTAGCTAGAAAAGCAGAAGAGGCTGTAATGGCTCTTGTAGAGTGGGCTTTAACTCTTTTGGGGAGATTTCTATTTTGAGCCTTATAGATAAAAATTATGCAATCTGAAATACATTTTAAAAGTGTTACCTTAGAGACTGGGGTACTTTTCTTTGAGTCTGAAAAGGAGATAAAAAGCTTGTCAGACTTTCTGAATTCCTTAGTTATGTGTAAGTAAAAATATAACTGTCTATGCACATCCAGTTGAAGTAACATGTATTCTGCCTTATTTTTGTAATTTGGGTAGAAGACTGGCAGCTCTACTGTTTGGTTAAAATTTGAGTCTGAACATACTTTGGGCAAAAAAGAAGGGCTTGTTCGTAAGGACACCCTGTCCCTATGGAAAAGCAAGTATGGGGGCTTTACAGACAAGGCTTGCAGCTCTGACAATCTTCTAGCAGAGGTATTTGCTATCAAGAGAATAGTTTTTCATGTCAAAAACTTGAGTTAGCAAGATGATGCTTGCTCAAACAGGGAAAATTAAACGAGATAGGATGAAATTTAATTCCCATGGTGCTGGAGGGTCTCTGATAGGTGGTCTTAATAACAAAGTACCTTTAAGAAAAGTTTTGCACAGTCTATGACACACAATACTGTGGCTATATTCACCTAAATGGAAATTGGATATCGCTGCTAGCTAAACTCCACTGATAGCTGCAGCTGCACCTTCACTGAATAGCTTTGCTAGGAATTCTAGAATGGAATTCACTGGGGCAGAAAAAAGGTCAATGTGATTATGAGAAGCCCATAAGGAGAATCTTTTCCATTTGCTTACATATATCTTTCTTGTTGAAGCTTTACGAGGGGAAATTAGGATGTGTTTAACTGATGAAGAGAGGTTAGGAAACCTGGCTATTGTTGGAATCGGAGCAGCCAAGCTGTCAATTTGAGGGTCTGAAGGATGGAGCGTTCCTGATGCACAAGTCAAAAGGTCTGGAACTAGGTCCAGCAACCAAGCCTTCTCCCGAAAATGAGACCACAGAAAGGAGAACCAAATTTGACAAGGCCAGTATGGGACAATGAGTACCAAGTCCCTTCCCAAGAAACTGTCTTTCTGAAATACTTTGGGTATTAGTGAAAAGGGGAGAAAGGCACAGAGGAGACCTGAGGGCCAATTGTGAACAAGTGCATCCCTTGGTGACTCCCCCAGATGGGGGATAAGGGCAAAGTAGCTGCTTCACTTGGCATTCATGTATGTCACAAAAAGGTCGCAGCAAAGCTGGCCCCATTTGCAGAAAATCTTTTCCGCTACTTCCTGTTTCAGGGACCACTCATGAGGCAACAGAATCACTCTGCTGAGCTTTTCTGCTATCATGTTGGATTTCCCTGGGATGTGCGTTGCTATCAGAAGGTGTTGGGAGGAGGTCACCCACTGCCATACTCTCAAGGCCTCTCGACAAAGGGGGGTAAGATCTGGTCCTCCTTGTTTGCTCAAGTACCACACAACTGACATATTGTCTGTCTGTAATGCAATAGTTCCCCACCAGAAGAGAGCCCTGGAACGCTTGCAACGAGAGAAGCACCGCTCTCATCTCTAGGACACTGATGTGCAAGTGGGCCTAGTGATCCTGCCAGGTGCCTTGGACTGTCTTTCCCAGATAATGCCCCCCAACCCTATCTGAGAGGCATCCGTGGTCACTGTGGCTAGTGGTTGGGAAGTACAAATGGTTGACCTAGAGTCACTTGAGTGGCGTAAAGCCACCAACGAAGGTCCTTCTTGCAAGTTTCTGTAATTTTCTTGTGGGACATCAGCAGTTCCTGCATTAACCACTGAGTGGATATCAGCCACTGGAGAATTCTCATGTGTAGAGACGTGCTAGGGGGATCAGAATTATTGCTGCTGCCATGATTCCCAAGACTTTTAGGACCATCCTTGCTTGAGCTTTTTTTTTTTTTGTTAGAAGATACGAAATCTGATGTCTTAGAACTTGAACTCTTTCTGGAGGGAGTCTGTCCATCATGTTTGTTGAATCCAATTCTGCTCCTATAAATACCACATGCTGAAAAGGCAGCAAGGCAGATTTTTTTGTATTTTATTGTAATTTCTAAGTGAGAGCGGAGTTGCAAGGTGGTGTCTCTTGTTTTTATTAGCAGATGCTTGGTGGTGGTGGTTAGGAGCCAATCATCTACGTATGGAAACACCCAGAATCCTAGATGTCTCAAATTAGCTCTAACTACTCCCCATGCATTTGGTGAACACTCAGGGGCCTGTAGTGAGGCCAAAGGGCAGAGGTCGAAATTGGTAGCGACTGGCTCCCAGCCAAAAGCACAGGTGTTTCAAGGATCGCCTGTCCATTTTTATGTGGTAGCACGCATCCTGGAAGATTTATAGAGCACATCCAATCGTCTTGTCCCAGAAAAGAGAGTACTGACTGCAGTGTTACCTCCTGGAACTTGGACTTTCTTACTGATTTGTTTAAATTGCTGAGATCCAGAATTGGTCTCCAGTCCCCTGTTTTCTTTAGAACTAAAAAGAATCTTGAGTAACTGCTGTGATGGCTTAGTGGTTAACTACTGTGACTATAATGCACAAGGTCCTGCATCCAAGACCTGCAAAGGCGTTTTGTTTGAGTTGGGAAGGTGGCCTAATGGTTAAGGTGTTTGCCTTACAAACACAAGGTGTGAGGTTTGAGTCTCACAAGGGATAATTGGCTAGGCTTAAAATGGCTCGCAAGGGCAGTCGGCTTAGTACTAATCAATTAACCTAACTTCCAGATCCTATTTGGTCTGCGGTGACTGGATGACTTTTGTATGCCTAAAGTTGCCTGTTCCATTTAACTGGGTGGAATATTTGGAACAGGGAAGGAAAAAGGTATGGTGCAACCTCTGGATATAATGCTTAGTACTCATTTGTCTTTTATTTGTTGCCAGGCTTCTGTGTACAAAGATAAGTGGGTCCCCAACTGTTTCCAGAGATGGACAGACGGGCCTCCATTCAGGAGCGCTGAAAGGGCTTACCAAAGAAATAATGTCTGTTGCCCTGATTCTGCAGACTCCCTTTGCTGCATGGTTGGCATCTTCCATTACTACTTCCCCTCTGCCCCTAGGGGAAGATTCATCACCTGTGTCCTGGAAAGCTCTCTGAGATTTCTGGAACCACATTCTGCCACTTCCTTTCTGACCTTTGGGGTAAAGTCTGGTATGCATGGAAGAATGGACTCCTGTGGCAGTCTCTTTCCCTCTTGCTCACACCTGGTTAGTGTGTCCTTGACTTTGGCCCAGAACAGGGATGAGCCATCGAATGGGGCATTCACAAAGGAAGATTTAAAGGGCTCCATGAAGTCACACAAGCGCATCCAAGAATGTCTCCTTAGGGAAATTCCTGAAACAGCTCCTCTACTTGCTCCATCCACTGCATAAGAAATCAGTGTCATGGAGGCATTGACAACTCTGTTTAAGGAAGAGAGCTGAGAGGATACTTTATCTGAAACCACTTCAGCCACTGAACCTTGGAGAGCATCTCCTAACTCTTTCAGGAGGTGTCTCTGCAACCTAGTAAAATGAGTAAGGTAATTTGGTGATCTGAGGGAAAAAGCCACTGAAGAAAAAATGCACTTTCCATATATGCCCTTTATCTGAGACTCCGTGTTTGATGGATGAGCAGAAGATGATGTCTCTGAGAGTTTCTTCTTAGTGGCTAATGCCGCCACCTCCACCACCATAGGATCTAGTGGGACTCCCTTGGTTAGAAAGTTCTTGTCTGACGGGGATGTGATAAATCTGTTTGGCCTCCTAGGAACAGGTTCCACTGAATCTGGAGCTTCCCACACCTTCTGAGAAAATAGGTGCATAAGTTCATTGACAGGTGGAGACACCCAAGAGGAGGAAGGGTGAGATCCGAAGGCCTTCAGGTATACAGACTCCTCTGCTGAAGGGTTGGTGGACTTCTAGCTGCCTCTCTGTTTCAGCATTTCCAGGATGTCTCCAAAGGAGACATCATCAGGAGGCGACTGTGGGGACCCTTCAGCTTCATCGAGGTCCATATCAGAAGTGATGGACTCCTCTGGGGAATCTAAATGCTTCCGCTTGCATAATCTCTTCCGAGGGACCTCTTCAGAGGGGTACTCTGGAGAGACTTCAGAAGAGTGGGGTGTTGCCCTGTGTGGCATCCTGAGGCCTAGGGTTTCTGCGTCCTTGTGGATGCAAGGGTATAGAGGCCGACACCGGTGCTTTTGGGGGTAGAACATCCGGAGATGACAGCAGAGCTGTCTGTGGAGAAAGCACTCTCCTCATCACGTCAAAAGCCCCATCCCTGATTTGAGGATATCCCTGGATCCAAAGTCATCATGAGAACCCCCAGAATCAAGGATGACGGGCCCCAGGCCAAGGTAGGAGCCAAGCTCACTTGAGCAGATGCCCCAAGAGGCAAGGCGGGATCAGACAACTGTCCGATCCGACTCGCCTCCCCGGACCAGACTGGAGAGTGTCAGCTCCTAGACTCCTCGAGATCCGATGGAGCAGAGGACATCAGAGCAATGGTCGGATCAGAGGGTTCCACTAATATTAGCCCCGGATCTTCTGACTCCGGAGTCTGGGGTCAGATCGGAGGAGGAATTGAAGTAGAAGTGGTGGGTGCGGTAGGATCCGAAGTCCTTGGGGCTGGATCCAACAACAACTTGCCCAGCTCTTGTGTCCTCAACAGCCTCTGTACCACTTGATCCACGTTGTCGGAAAGGCTCTTGAAAGACAGAGTAGAGGAGGATGGAGACTTAGAATGCTGAAAAACTGGTGACCTTAGTGTAGGGGAGAACAGCTTCAAGACTGGAGACCGGCTCTGTATTTCAAACTCTACCAACACCAACACAGATGGGGTCAGAGCTGAAGTTTTTCAGATCTGATAGGCTTTGGATCTGGTGCAGAAGTTTTGGAAAACTCTTTGATGGCTCAGATAAGGTACTAGAGGAAGACTGCTTCCCAGACTTGTCCGATTTTGAAGTTGGAGACAATTTTAGATAAACCCGGACCTTCTTGTATAGCCTCTGAGAAGGGGATTTTCAAAAGTCCTCTCAATATCAACTTGTCCTTCCTCTCCAGGACAGCTCAGTGGTTAAAAGCATGGCAAATACAGCAGGACTCCTGGAGATGGAGAGCTCCAAGGCAAAAGATGCAAAACGTGTGTCTTATCACTTAAAGGCATTTTCTGCCCACAGCCCTCGCATTTTTTGAAACCTAATGGTTTCAAATCCTTATTAGACAGTCTGACAGAGAAAAATGTAGTAAAAAATCAGAGAAATTTTTCAGAACAACTTAACTAACAGCAGTTATATGAAGGAAAAGGGGAAAACAGAGAGAAATAAAGGAGAAGCCGGAAGGGGAACAACAAGGCCTGAACGAAACACGGTGGTCAATAACAGAAAAAAACCACAAAAAATGCAAACAAAACTATTCAATAAAAAATTAACTATTTGAAGATAAGTAATAGCCAACAATAACTTGTTACTAAAGTTGAAGAGAAAATAAAGACTATACTTAGCCAGAGCTAGCAGAACGAGCACCCGATCTTATTTACCAGCAAACAAGATCTGGGGAGGTTTTCTGGTGCATGCTAGGATAGGGTTTAGCTACGAGCTGGCAGAAGACCTCGAGCTTGAATATAAAGGCCAAGTCAGCTCTGAACCCGACCTACTAAGAATGAAAGTGAGAAAGGACAACAACACATTTATAGTTTTCTGCTTGTGCTACGTATAGCAGCCTCAACTGTGTAACTCTGAAATATACCCCTTCACAATGGGTAATCCAAACCTGCCCTGTTCTACTGGAAGAATCAGCTTATCCCACTTGACTCTTGCTGTCTTTCCCTCCCAGATAATGTCCTTCAGCTCTTTATTAATTGCTATGCGCAACTTCTCCTCTGGTTGACAAAATATGACTGCCCTGTGTACAAGACTAAAGGGACTAAAAACATTTTGACTACTGAGTGGTTTCTGGCTCTGATTATTGGCTGTTGGGCAGTTTTTTTCTATCCCTTTCAACTTTCTCTTCTCTCTTGCACTTTAATTAGCTTATTCGCCAGCACTTCACCAGACTTTTTGTAGCAATTATTGAAGCACACAAGTGCTATCAGCACTAGACGTCTTATAAGGAAATGGCTCCAGTACTTAGTAATGATGACCATCCCTCCCGGCATGTCTAAAGGTCAGTTTCCTGGGCTTTCTCCTATTAACCTGGTGAACTTGGGCATTCTGAGGCAGTGTAGCAACTGCCTCATGTACACAGACAACCCTCTCCTCTTAACTCCCCAGCACTCAGGCTTGTGAGAGATGCGCCTATATCTCCAAATTGGAAGCCATGCACTCCCCAGCCAAGACCGGAATAGCTGGTCAAGAGAAGGTCAACACCTGCACCACACCACATGGAACATACAGCACTCCAGAACACCCACCATCACAGCCCTCACATAACACAAACCATACACTCACCTTCGCAGAGGCTCTCAATAGAAATCTACCCAAACAGCAGACACCTCCAAGGCAGAAACGCACTCGACCACAACAACACAGCACAAACCATAAGACACACAGCACACCTACACAGTGTGCCCCTCAACCTATGCCCCCAAGGCAAAACAGCTTGCCCAATCCAATAATTATAGGTGACTCAATAGTGAGGCACACTGTTGTCCCACTCACTAGGCTGAATAAGGAGAAGGTTACAGTTAGCTATTTATCAGGTGCCAGAATCCGATACAACACATGCACTCAGGTCACTCCACAACAAGTACATGTATGACTCTGTCATTGTCCATGTGGGTGTGAATGACCTGAGACGTCCCCCTCCCTGGACTACATAAAGAGAGACATGGTGGAGCTCTCGGATTATGTGGCCCAGGCAGGTATGACCCTAGCCCTGAGCAGCATCCTACCATCTCCCAGAATGACACCACAGTAGAAACAAAAAAAGATTGACTTCAACAACTGGCTAGGTTTCGGATCCAGTATCTGTCTGCTTGAGATGACATGATTGACAGACCTCGATGCTTTGCCAGAGATGGCTTGCATCTGTCACCCCTGGGTTTCCGGGTACTTGCTAAGGCTCTTGCAATCCCTACAGTGCTTTTTTTAGGCGGTGTTCCAAAGACCAAATTACCACCATTACAGCTATAAATAAATGCAATTCGAGGGTCATGCTGCTTAATGCTAGAAGTCTAAATCTCAAGATGCACTTGCTCGAAGCACTCCTCAAAATGGGGAACATCGACATAAGTGCTGTAACGGAGACCTGGTTTAAAGCAGCAGAAAGCACCCCTGCACTACCAGACTAACTCATTCCACACCATTCACCGCCAGAACATGGACCGAAGTTCCAAAGGCGGTGGTGTCTCCATATTCATAAAGGATATGCACACTTCCAGACTACTAGCCCAGCGTAACACATCTGAGATACTCCAAGTACAACTAATATTGGGTAAGAAGGCGATTCAGGTCATAGCCTGCTGTAGGTCCCCAACCATGTCCCAAGACACTCACTCTACATTCCTAAGCACCCTGTAAACTATTAAGATCCAACTCAACACTCTCATACTGGGCGACTTCAACTACCCCTCCTTCAGCTGGGAAAACCACTCATGCATTAATGCACTGGCCCAACACTTCCTGGAATACATCAATTCCAATGCCCTGGACCAGCTCATTCTTAACTTCACTAGAGGAAGCAACATCCTTGACCTGGTTATTAATAACATGGGGAATCGTTCCTCTACATCAGTAGTTAATTCCTCCCTGGTTAGATCTGACCACAGACTAATCACTATAGAAATCCACATCTCACCCACACCCCTGCAAAGGTATCCTTCAAGAAAACGTCTCCAAAGCTAACTTTGGACTCCTAAAAACAGAGGTGGCTAACTTCACAGCACCCATGCCAATGGAAAACAGATGCATGGCTGCTGAATCATATACCAATGCACTGTACGAACACATACACAAATGCATGGAACTAGCCATACCCAAGAGAACAAAGATGCTCTCCTCAAAAAAAACTCCAGTCTGGTGATCACTTGCCATTAATAAACTCTACAACAGATGGAAGAAACTGATGCAGAAAAGGTGAAGTCCCAAGACTGGAAAAATTCCTTATTAGCCTCAACAAAAGTTGAGATCCTCATCAAAACCTCCAAAGCCAGCTATGTAGGCAGAAATGCGGCAGACACTACTACTACTACTACTGTTTTTATAAAATTAATGCAGTCTGTACATTTCAGTTTTTCTGGTATAGCTGAAAATCTCAGGTTTTCCCTGCGTGCTCTGTCCTCTAATTCTATTATTTTTTAAAACTTCTCTTTCCGAGCAGTCTTTTATTCAGCCAGCCTTTTCTTCATTTCAGCCTCTGATTCTTGCAGCTTTATCATCTCATCTGAATATCTGTTTACAGCTTCGTCCATTTTTTCCAGCCTTTTGTTGTTTGTGTTGATATATTCCATCAGTGTTTCGTTTATTTTAACCAGGTCTGTGTGCAGCTGTCTTGTATCTTCCTGTAGGTTACTGTAATTCATGTCTGGAGGTTGCATTGCTTTCTGCTGAACAGCTGCAGAACTTTCCCCATTAAGTGTTTCTTCCTCACTTTTTGTAGCGGATTGTTTTCCAGGTTCTCTGTATTTCTTTCTCCCATGCATCCGGGCAGTACACTTACTAGCCAGTGACTGACATTTACCTATAAACACAAGTCTACTGGCCTTCTCTGCTGAGCTTCTGTTTTCACACTGAGAGAAGTCCTCTGCAACCATATATTTATATAAATGAAAACAATACATTTTGACATTCAGTTGCAAACATCATATATCACATACATCTACAATCATTGTCAATCAAACATTACACAGCACATTCAATTCCTGCCCTCCCTTAAACCTCATTCCTCTCCAAAACATTATTTTGTAAGGACTGTTTCCAAAATTCCCATTTTGTTTTCCTATATAATTTGTTCCTGCCCTTTTCTAAAGATCCCACTTCTGATTATTTTATCTGTTAGTATATTCAATACTTCTAGTACAGCTGGTTCAGACTTTGATTTTAATTTTCTAGTAGTTGCTTTTTGTCAACCACCAAAGTAAACTCAGCAAGTCCTTACTATGTCTAGGCAATTCCGATTTTGAAGTACATCTCAAGAAAGTAATTTCCAATTTGTTCACTTAGTACTTCTGGCAGAGTAGTCTGCAGGGAATTCCTGAAGTCTGCCAACTCATTACACTCCTAAAAAATGTTCCCAGTTACCTCCTTCTTCCCTACCACAACTCCAACATTTGCAATCTACCCAAGGAGAAATTATTTGGAATCTGTATGAGGTATAAAATACCTATGCAAACACTTCCAAGCAAAGATCCTAAATTTTCTAGACCTTGTTGGATATTTGGGAGCTATACATACATCCTGCCATTGAATCTCTCTGTGAATTGCTTATCCAATCTCTCTTCCCAATCTTTTCTAACTTCCTTTGATTGATTTCTAGTTATCATGTAATACTTTATACGGTCTACTAATTATCCCTTTTTAACGGCCACTTCTGTTCTAGATTCTACTACCAGTACCGATTGTTCATTTAGGATCTCCCCTACTACTTTCTCTTTTTTTATACTCTTATCAATCCTTGTGCAATCTCTAGCTTGCAGACCAAATGAAATTTGCTCCCAAAAACCTTGTTTCTGTTGCCATTTTTTGCCAGTAAATTCCACCCCCTCTTGCCTGTTCTTTGTAACCCAAATTACAGTCATCCTTATTATCTCTACTTTCTCCACTCCTGTGTTGGCTTAGTTCTTAGAACACCTTCTACTACTTTATAAATATGATATTCTGTATGATTACTGTTATAATCCTTAAGGACCTGCATCCAAAATCCCAGTCTCTCCTTATTTCTTCAGCTTCCCCTCTGTTTCATCATTATTCCTTTAGACTTTGAATTACACCTTTCTACTTGTGGTGTGTCTAGGAGCCTTAAATGTGTAGCTTTGAAATATTCCTTCAAATCGGATAATCCCAAACCACCTTGTCCGATTGAAAAGATCAGCTTATCCCACTTAACAGCAGGTAATCGGTTTGACACTAAAAATTTCCAAAGCTAGGAAATTCAGAATTTTTGGCTGGAAGTATTTCCTCAATTATTTTTATACTCCCAAGTAGACTACAGACAATGTTTCCAATGGTAGAGAAATGCAGAAGATGTGAAACAGGAGAAAGAGGGACATGGAAACATTTTTGGAGATTGCAGGGAATTACAAAATAAAAAAAAAGACTTGCAAAACTCTACAGATCTCATAAATTAGCATGAGATGTGGTTAAATAAGAAAATGATGCTCTTATGCTGACTAGCAAAGAAAATGCCCCCCCCCCCCACACACACACACGAGATATAGTGCTGGTATTGCTTACATCAGTCAAAAAAGGCAATTACAATAAAACAGAAATAAAAAAATCCACTAATTTTGTGAAAATAAAAAATTATGAAACAAATTAAGGTGAAAGAATTTCAAATGTAAAACAACACAGGCAGGAGCATACATAAGAACTGGGAGAGCTGGGATTTGGTTATAAATAGTTACTATATTAGATAAAGACAACAAGAATGGTAGGAAGCCCATTTCTGACATGGAGAATATTTAGATAAAAGAGCAGCATGTCAACTATCTTAAAGGGAATCTGGAAAATGTATGAATTTACTATAAATATTTAAGATTGGGGGTTACGACAATTCTGGTCAATGAAGTAGGAGACTTTAGAGAAGGCTATCAATAATAAAAGTAAAGCATGCAAGAATGATTTTTAATTGATAAAGCAATGGAGTTCATTTCCAGTTTATCAACTCTACTATGCTGGTGAAGTTTTTTTTTTTTTTTGGATTGTTAACTCTTCAGAATAGTTTTGAGGTACAAAACCTGCCAGAAAGCAAGTGCGCCATGCACGAGGAAGGCACAATTTGTATGATGATCTTAAAATGCAATAAAGTTCACGCAGGGAAAAAAAAACTAAGTCCAGAAAGAGGCAGAGAGTCAATAAAAGTGGAGATTATGTATTGTTACTATTACACAAAACAAACGCAAAATTTCTATACAGAGAATAGAGCAAAAAAAAAAAAAAATACTTGCACAAGAAAACTTGTTAAAAGCCACAGATAATAATTTGAGATCCTCAGTACAACAGATCAGAGCAGAACATTACCTACATGAAGAAACACTGGACCACTTGGAAAAGGAAGTGATACAAGAAAAAGACAGATGCTATCAAAAGTTATTAAAAAAAAAAAAAAAGATAAAACAGACACGGTGGGGGACCTGATATGGTGCAAAATATATGCAGATAAAAAGCTAAACTAATGGAAACTAGAAGATAAATGCAAACAGCTCCAAAATATCTGAAGAGAAATATAAGGAAACTCACCTGGAAATCGTTGAGTTCATAATTAAAAAAAAAGATCATAAGGGTAGAACGCAAGTGATAAAAAGAAGTTTAATGAGGCAGAAATTAAATAAATAGAAACTGAAGTGATAAGACGAACTGAGAGGTGTAGTAGTTGGTATGGAAAGTCTGACGCATGCAGTAATATAACAAGATGGGCCAATAAGTCCCCAGGTGAAGAAGGTGCAGATGGATATGATGGGACAATGAGTCCAAAGGTGAAGAAGCCGCAGATGGAGCAGGATGCATCTCAAGAAGATATGCCACACTATAATGTTCTGGGACTTTCTGTATGAGATTCATATGGAAGTTCAGTTAGAAATGCACAGTATGGGAAAGGGAAGGAAACAGAGAATAAAAAGAATGACCTATGGGAAGACCTGTTTGATTTAATAAAGACTGAGATATATTAAGATAAATGAAATGGCTCTCATCATAACAATCTAGTACAATCAATGCAGCCTTTGGCATGTACCCGACTAAGTACATGAAACAGCTTGAGACCAGAGAGGCTCTTTACAAAAATAATATAGGGAGTAAACAACTCCTAAGTGGAATGTCTCAAAGTCCTATCCCTGTACCAGGTCTCTTACAGACTACTGTGTTGATCTTTGCTTAGCCAACAAGGTATCATCTGAACCCACACTGATGTACTTAGTGCATACTTGCAAAACAAACAGTATTAGAAATACCTGTTCTAAGGACCTTAACCTTGTTTGTGAAATAAACAAAGCATGTTGGAGGGGACAGGTTTGTTGGTATCTCTAAAGATTATCCATTCTCTGGAAAAGGCTTCCCATCCATTAAAAGCAAAGCTCGTCCCTAACCACATTCAAATGCTGTGTAGACTAATGGATGGGAAATCGCAATTTTATTCCTGGTTTGACATCAATGTCCCTAATGACAGGTTCAGCTTTTGAACACAATGTATACAAATTAAAACTGCAACCATCAAATTCCTTGGTGTATCGACATAACTGAACATAAAGAATCAAAGGGATAGAAGACTTAAAACAATAAGAAGATCTAATACAAAGGATATTAAATTAGAGAAGTAATAATAGCAAGAGAAAGACAAAATTGAGAATGGCTCCTAACTGGAAACACAGGGTCTACATGTAGAACCTAAAGCCTGGCTAAAAGTAACAACACTTTTAAACAAATATTTAGCCCGAGTAAATGCTACTTATACACTTTACAGACACCAACCTGATTAACAGGAAAAAAAAAAGTACAGTTGTGTGCCTACCATAAATGTAGATGTTCGAGTGTATTCACTGTTGCAGTCATTACACTTGGGTTATCCTGCTGGCAGGCTACCCGCAGTCGGTCTGAATTCCAAAGTCTTGGTCCGGCGTCGGTTGCTGTCGCCTCTTCCTGACATCAGTGCGCCAGGGGTATAAAAGATGCAGCCGACGCCATTTTCTTCAGTTTTTTTGCCCCAGATGTCTGGTGCTCCCAGAAGGGTAGGCTAAACACACTGCTAATAAAAGCATGCACTAAAATAAACAATACCTTCATCTACAAGAAAATACACCACATAGCTTGTATAGAATACAAAAGTACAGATAAGTCCCTGCAAAGAAAGGGGGATGGTGGGTGGGTAACCTGGACTGCAATAGTGAATACACTCGAACATCTACATTTATGGTAGGTACACAACTGTAGTATGTTCATCGTGTTTCACTGTTGCAGTCTTACACTTGGGTTGAATGCCAAAGCTGAGGTTGGGCGGCTGGGTCTAAAAAGAATTAGGAGTAGCTATAAGGCCCTGCAAGACTGCAGTGGCAAAGTCTGCTCTGGATTTAGAGTAAAGAGGCAAGCAGTAGTGCTTAGTAAAAGTGTGCACTGAAGTCCAAGTTGCAGCCTCCAAAATATCCTTGCTTGGTACTCTGCTGAGGAAGGCTGCTGCCCTCACCCCTGCACTACCAGACTAACTCATTCCACACCATTCACCGCCAGAACATGGACCGAAGTTCCAAAGGCGGTGCTGTCTCCATATTCATAAAGGATATGCACACTTCCAGACTACTAGCCCAGCGTAACACATCTGAGATACTCCAAGTACAACTAATATTGGGTAAGAAGGCGATTCAGGTCATAGCCTGCTGTAGGTCCCCAACCATGTCCCAAGACACTCACTCTACATTCCTAAGCACCCTGTAAACTATTAAGATCCAACTCAACACTCTCATACTGGGCGACTTCAACTACCCCTCCTTCAGCTGGGAAAACCACTCATGCATTAATGCACTGGCCCAACACTTCCTGGAATACATCAATTCCAATGCCCTGGACCAGCTCATTCTTAACTTCACTAGAGGAAGCAACATCCTTGACCTGGTTATTAATAACATGGGGAATCGTTCCTCTACATCAGTAGTTAATTCCTCCCTGGTTAGATCTGACCACAGACTAATCACTATAGAAATCCACATCTCACCCACACCCCCTGCAAAGGTATCCTTCAAGAAAAACGTCTCCAAAGCTAACTTTGGACTCCTAAAAACAGAGGTGGCTAACTTCACAGCACCCATGCCAATGGAAAACAGATGCATGGCTGCTGAATCATATACCAATGCACTGTACGAACACATACACAAATGCATGGAACTAGCCATACCCAAGAGAACAAAGATGCTCTCCTCAAAAAAAACTCCAGTCTGGTGATCACTTGCCATTAATAAACTCTACAACAGATGGAAGAAACTGATGCAGAAAAAGGTGAAGTCCCAAGACTGGAAAAATTCCCTTATTAGCCTCAACAAAAAGTTGAGATCCCTCATCAAAACCTCCAAAGCCAGCTATGTAGGCAGAAATGCGGCAGACACTACTACTACTACTACTGTTTTTATAAAATTAATGCAGTCTGTACATTTCAGTTTTTCTGGTATAGCTGAAAATCTCAGGTTTTCCCTGCGTGCTCTGTCCTCTAATTCTATTATTTTTTAAAACTTCTCTTTCCGAGCAGTCTTTTATTCAGCCAGCCTTTTCTTCATTTCAGCCTCTGATTCTTGCAGCTTTATCATCTCATCTGAATATCTGTTTACAGCTTAGTCCATTTTTCCAGCCTTTTGTTGTTTGTGTTGATATATTCCATCAGTGTTTCGTTTATTTTAACCAGGTCTGTGTGCAGCTGTCTTGTATCTTCCTGTAGGTTACTGTAATTCATGTCTGGAGGTTGCATTGCTTTCTGCTGAACAGCTGCAGAACTTTCCCCATTAAGTGTTTCTTCCTCACTTTTTGTAGCGGATTGTTTTCCAGGTTCTCTGTATTTCTTTCTCCCATGCATCCGGGCAGTACACTTACTAGCCAGTGACTGACATTTACCTATAAACACAAGTCTACTGGCCTTCTCTGCTGAGCTTCTGTTTTCACACTGAGAGAAGTCCTCTGCAACCATATATTTATATAAATGAAAACAATACATTTTGACATTCAGTTGCAAACATCATATATCACATACATCTACAATCATTGTCAATCAAACATTACACAGCACATTCAATTCCTGCCCTCCCTTAAACCTCATTCCTCTCCAAAACATTATTTTGTAAGGACTGTTTCCAAAATTCCCATTTTGTTTTCCTATATAATTTGTTCCTGCCCTTTTCTAAAGATCCCACTTCTGATTATTTTATCTGTTAGTATATTCAATACTTCTAGTACAGCTGGTTCAGACTTTGATTTTAATTTTCTAGTAGTTGCTTTTTGTCAACCACCAAAGTAAACTCAGCAAGTCCTTACTATGTCTAGGCAATTCCGATTTTGAAGTACATCTCAAGAAAGTAATTTCCAATTTGTTCACTTAGTACTTCTGGCAGAGTAGTCTGCAGGAATTCCTGAAGTCTGCCAACTCATTACACTCCTAAAAAATGTTCCCAGTTACCTCCTTCTTCCCTACCACAACTCCAACATTTGCAATCTACCCAAGGAGAAATTATTTGGAATCTGTATGAGGTATAAAATACCTATGCAAACACTTCAAGCAAAGATCCTAAATTTTCTAGACCTTGTTGGATATTTGGGAGCTATACATACATCCTGCCATTGAATCTCTCTGTGAATTGCTTATCCAATCTCTCTTCCCAATCTTTTCTAACTTCCTTTGATTGATTTCTAGTTATCATGTAATACTTTATACGGTCTACTAATTATCCCTTTTTAACGGCCACTTCTGTTCTAGATTCTACTACCAGTACCGATTGTTCATTTAGGATCTCCCCTACTACTTTCTCTTTTTTTATACTCTTATCAATCCTTGTGCAATCTCTAGCTTGCAGACCAAATGAAATTTGCTCCCAAAAACCTTGTTTCTGTTGCCATTTTTTGCCAGTAAATTCCACCCCCTCTTGCCTGTTCTTTGTAACCCAAATTACAGTCATCCTTATTATCTCTACTTTCTCCACTCCTGTGTTGGCTTAGTTCTTAGAACACCTTCTACTACTTTATAAATATGATATTCTGTATGATTACTGTTATAATCCTTAAGGACCTGCATCCAAAATCCCAGTCTCTCCTTATTTCTTCAGCTTCCCCTCTGTTTCATCATTATTCCTTTAGACTTTGAATTACACCTTTCTACTTGTGGTGTGTCTAGGAGCCTTAAATGTGTAGCTTTGAAATATTCCTTCAAATCGGATAATCCCAAACCACCTTGTCCAATTGAAAAGATCAGCTTATCCCACTTAACAGCAGGTAATCGGTTTGACACTAAAAATTTCCAAAGCTAGGAAATTCAGAATTTTTGGCTGGAAGTATTTCCTCAATTATTTTTATACTCCCAAGTAGACTACAGACAATGTTTCCAATGGTAGAGAAATGCAGAAGATGTGAAACAGGAGAAAGAGGGACATGGAAACATTTTTGGAGATTGCAGGGAATTACAAAATAAAAAAAAAGACTTGCAAAACTCTACAGATCTCATAAATTAGCATGAGATGTGGTTAAATAAGAAAATGATGCTCTTATGCTGACTAGCAAAGAAAATGCCCCCCCCACACACACACACGAGATATAGTGCTGGTATTGCTTACATCAGTCAAAAAAGGCAATTACAATAAAACAGAAATAAAAAAATCCACTCGAATTTTGTGAAAATAAAAAATTATGAAACAAATTAAGGTGAAAGAATTTCAAATGTAAAACAACACAGGCAGGAGCATACATAAGAACTGGGAGAGCTGGGATTTGGTTATAAATAGTTACTATATTAGATAAAGACAACAAGAATGGTAGGAAGCCCATTTCTGACATGGAGAATATTTAGATAAAAGAGCAGCATGTCAACTATCTTAAAGGGAATCTGGAAAATGTATGAATTTACTATAAATATTTAAGATTGGGGGTTACGACAATTCTGGTCAATGAAGTAGGAGACTTTAGAGAAGGCTATCAATAATAAAAGTAAAGCATGCAAGAATGATTTTTAATTGATAAAGCAATGGAGTTCATTTCCAGTTTATCAACTCTACTATGCTGGTGAAGTTTTTTTTTTTTTTGGATTGTTAACTCTTCAGAATAGTTTTGAGGTACAAAACCTGCCAGAAAGCAAGTGCGCCATGCACGAGGAAGGCACAATTTGTATGATGATCTTAAAATGCAATAAAGTTCACGCAGGGAAAAAAAAACTAAGTCCAGAAAGAGGCAGAGAGTCAATAAAAGTGGAGATTATGTATTGTTACTATTACACAAAACAAACGCAAAATTTCTATACAGAGAATAGAGCAAAAAAAAAAAAAAATACTTGCACAAGAAAACTTGTTAAAAGCCACAGATAATAATTTGAGATCCTCAGTACAACAGATCAGAGCAGAACATTACCTACATGAAGAAACACTGGACCACTTGGAAAAGGAAGTGATACAAGAAAAAGACAGATGCTATCAAAAGTTATTAAAAAAAAAAAAAAAAAAAGATAAAACAGACACGGTGGGGGGGGGGGGACCTGATATGGTGCAAAATATATGCAGATAAAAAGCTAAACTAATGGAAACTAGAAGATAAATGCAAACAGCTCCAAAATATCTGAAGAGAAATATAAGGAAACTCACCTGGAAATCGTTGAGTTCATAATTAAAAAAAAAGATCATAAGGGTAGAACGCAAGTGATAAAAAGAAGTTTAATGAGGCAGAAATTAAATAAATAGAAACTGAAGTGATAAGACGAACTGAGAGGTGTAGTAGTTGGTATGGAAAGTCTGACGCATGCAGTAATATAACAAGATGGGCCAATAAGTCCCCAGGTGAAGAAGGTGCAGATGGATATGATGGGACAATGAGTCCAAAGGTGAAGAAGCCGCAGATGGAGCAGGATGCATCTCAAGAAGATATGCCACACTATAATGTTCTGGGACTTTCTGTATGAGATTCATATGGAAGTTCAGTTAGAAATGCACAGTATGGGAAAGGGAAGGAAACAGAGAATAAAAAGAATGACCTATGGGAAGACCTGTTTGATTTAATAAAGACTGAGATATATTAAGATAAATGAAATGGCTCTCATCATAACAATCTAGTACAATCAATGCAGCCTTTGGCATGTACCCGACTAAGTACATGAAACAGCTTGAGACCAGAGAGGCTCTTTACAAAATAATATAGGGAGTAAACAACTCCTAAGTGGAATGTCTCAAAGTCCTATCCCTGTACCAGGTCTCTTACAGACTACTGTGTTGATCTTTGCTTAGCCAACAAGGTATCATCTGAACCCACACTGATGTACTTAGTGCATACTTGCAAAACAAACAGTATTAGAAATACCTGTTCTAAGGACCTTAACCTTGTTTGTGAAATAAACAAAGCATGTTGGAGGGGACAGGTTTGTTGGTATCTCTAAAGATTATCCATTCTCTGGAAAAGGCTTCCCATCCATTAAAAGCAAAGCTCGTCCCTAACCACATTCAAATGCTGTGTAGACTAATGGATGGGAAATCGCAATTTTATTCCTGGTTTGACATCAATGTCCCTAATGACAGGTTCAGCTTTTGAACACAATGTATACAAATTAAAACTGCAACCATCAAATTCCTTGGTGTATCGACATAACTGAACATAAAGAATCAAAGGGATAGAAGACTTAAAACAATAAGAAGATCTAATACAAAGGATATTAAATTAGAGAAGTAATAATAGCAAGAGAAAGACAAAATTGAGAATGGCTCCTAACTGGAAACACAGGGTCTACATGTAGAACCTAAAGCCTGGCTAAAAGTAACAACACTTTTAAACAAATATTTAGCCCGAGTAAATGCTACTTATACACTTTACAGACACCAACCTGATTAACAGGAAAAAAAAAAGTACAGTTGTGTGCCTACCATAAATGTAGATGTTCGAGTGTATTCACTGTTGCAGTCATTACACTTGGGTTATCCTGCTGGCAGGCTACCCGCAGTCGGTCTGAATTCCAAAGTCTTGGTCCGGCGTCGGTTGCTGTCGCCTCTTCCTGACATCAGTGCGCCAGGGGTATAAAAGATGCAGCCGACGCCATTTTCTTCAGTTTTTTTGCCCCAGATGTCTGGTGCTCCCAGAAGGGTAGGCTAAACACACTGCTAATAAAAGCATGCACTAAAATAAACAATACCTTCATCTACAAGAAAATACACCACATAGCTTGTATAGAATACAAAAGTACAGATAAGTCCCTGCAAAGAAAGGGGGATGGTGGGTGGGTAACCTGGACTGCAATAGTGAATACACTCGAACATCTACATTTATGGTAGGTACACAACTGTAGTATGTTCATCGTGTTTCACTGTTGCAGTCTTACACTTGGGTTGAATGCCAAAGCTGAGGTTGGGCGGCTGGGTCTAAAAAGAATTAGGAGTAGCTATAAGGCCCTGCAAGACTGCAGTGGCAAAGTCTGCTCTGGATTTAGAGTAAAGAGGCAAGCAGTAGTGCTTAGTAAAAGTGTGCACTGAAGTCCAAGTTGCAGCCTCCAAAATATCCTTGCTTGGTACTCTGCTGAGGAAGGCTGCTGCCCTGGTAGAATGTGGTCTAATGCCCTTAAGCACTGTTTTACCATGTTGTGAATAGCAGAAAAGTACAGTTTTGCACCTACCATAAATGTAGATGTTCGAGTGCTAATACAGCTGCAGTCATAACAGATGGGTTCTCCTGCTGTCAGGCGGGTCCTCGGTCGGCCGAATTCCAAAGTCTAGGTCCGGCGTCGTTTGTCGTCGCTTCTTCCCTGACGTCAGTGCGACAGGGGTATAAAGGAACCAGCCGACGCCATTTTCTTCAGTTTTTCTTGCCCCACATGTCAGGTGCCCCCAGAAGGAAGGCAATAAATACATTTGTGTAATAAAGCAATGCAATATAAACAAAATACAGTAGTTGCAAGCAAATACACCATAAATGAATACCCCAATCAGGTTGTATGAGGAGGTGTTAGCCAATAGGCCTGTCCCAAGAGGGGAAGGAGGGAGGGAAACCTGGACTGCAGCTGTATTAGCACTCGAACATCTACATTTATGGTAGGTACAAAACTGTACTATGTTCATCGTGCATACAGCTGCAGTCATAACAGATGGGTAGTATCCCAAAGCTAAGAAAGGGGTGGTAGGCACTAGGTGGAACTAGGAGGAGCCAGGATGCCCTGCAAGACTGCAGTGGTAAAGCCTGCTCTAGTTTTGGAGTATAATGGTAAGTGGTAGTGCTTGGAGAAGGTATGCACAGAACTCCAAGTGGCTGCTTCCAAAATATCTTTGGTAGGAACTCCTCTGAGGAAAGCTGCAGAGGTAGCTGTGGCCCTTGTGGAGTGAGATCTGATGCCTGTAGGTACAGTTTTGCCATGAAAAGAATAGCAAAAGCGTATGCAGTGGGCTATCCATTTTGAGATTGTCTGTTTGGAAATTGGCTTTCCTTGAGCTCCTATAGCATAGGACACGAAGAGCTGTTCTGATTTTCTGAAAGGCTTTGTTCTGTCCAAATAATAACGCAGTTGTCTGTGGATGTCCAAGGAATGTAGTAATCTCTCCCCTTTGTTTTGAGGATTAGGATAAAAGGTAGGCAAGTGTATGGCCTGATTCAAAGCTACCCTGGATACCACTTTAGGCATAAAGGACGGATTGGTTCGTAAGGAAACTCTGTCCTGATGGAAGATGATAAAAGGCTGCACAGCCATGAGAGCTTGTAGTTCTGAAACTCTACGAGCTGAGGTGATAGCCAAAAGGAAAGCTGTTTTCCAAGACAAATATTGCAAATCTGATGAGGCAGCTAGCTCAAAGGGAGGCAAGGTCAGTTTTTTCAGAATGAAATTGAGATCCCAAGCAGGTATTGGTTGTTTCCTTGGGGGTCTTAGATTCTTAGTCCCTCTGAGGAACTGTCTTAAGAGAGGGTGAGAGAATAAGGGTGGATCAGTGTTGTATTCTGCAGAAATGGCTGAGGCGTGGATTTTGATGGAGGAAAATGAAAGTCCACTGCTTAGCAGCTCAGCTAGATACTGTAGTATTTGAGGTAAATTCAGTTTTCCAGGATCCTGGCCCTTTTTCTCATTCCAGACACAAAACCGTTTCAATTTTGCGGAGTAAGCTTTTCTAGTTGACGGCCTTCTGGCCTCCAAAATGACATCCTGCACCTCCTTAGAGAGTAGGGTCTGTTGTGATGCTAAGGAATCTTCCATGCGGCTAGATTGAGTGTTTTTAGCTGGCTGTGAAGAGTTTTGAAGCTGTGCTGAGTCAGGAGAAGAGGCATTAGAGGCAGGGTCCATGGTGGGGAGTGTGTCAGGCTCCTCAGGAGTGGGTACCAGTGTTGTCTTGGCCAGTCTGGAGCAATGAGAATCATCTTTGGTCTGTCTGCTCTGGTTTTCAATAGAACTTTGGGCAGCAGAGGAAGAGGTGGGAAGGCATAAACTGTCATTGATGTCCAACTGAAAGAGCGTCCACTCTCCAGGCCTTTGGATGGAAAATCCTTGAGCAGAATTTTGTCAATTGGTGATTTTTGTGGGAGGCAAATAGATCTATGTCTGGCCTTCCCCATGCTTGGATTATCTCTGTAAAAACTTTTGGATGCAACTTCCATTCGTGTGGATCTGTCATATTTCTGCTTAGGTTGTCTGCCAGCGTGTTTTCCTTGCCTGGCAAGTTCTGTGCTTGTAGTTCGATTTGTAAGTCCATGGCCATGTTGCAAAGTGACATGGCCAGTCTGCATAGGGGGTATGAATGTGTTCCTCCCTGTTTGTTTATGTACCACATAACTGTGGTGGTGTCCGTTCTTTTCAATAGTTGACCTGGTTGCAGAAGGTCTTTGAAAGCTATAATAGCATTTATTACTGCTAGCATTTCCTTTTGATTGATGTGAAGGTGCTTTTCTTTTTGGGACCATTTGCCCTGAATGCACCGATCTGTCATGTGCGCCCCCCAGGCGTAGTCCGAGGCGTCTGTTGTGATGACTTGATTTGCTTGAGGCTTGCTGAATGGAAGACCTGTGTTTGTTTGGCATGCTTGAGCCCACCACAGAAACTCCTTTTGTAAACATGGAATTAGTGGTATTACTGTTTCCAAACTGTGGCTGTGTTGAGACCATAGGTTTTTCAGGTACCATTGAAGTTTCCTCATATGCAGCTTTGCACATGGGATTAGTAAGATGCAAGATGCCATGAATCTCAGAGCCTGCAGGATTTTCCTTGCAGTCAGCCTGGTGCAATTTGCTAGTACTCTGAAGTATTGAGTTAGTTGCCCCTGCTTCTCTGGCGTGAGATAGGCCATCTGGGTGTTTGTGTCCAAGTTGGCACCCAGGAAAATTATCTTCTGAGAGGGTATTAGCCTTGATTTCTTTTTGTTGACTGTGTATCCCAGAGAGTTCAACAACATTATTACATAAGCCAGATGTTTCAGAAGAATGTGCTTGCTGTCAGCTTGGATCAGGCAGTCGTCCAAATAGGGGTATATTTGTATCCCTTGAAGTCTGCAGTAGGCAATTACTGATGCCAGGCATTTCGTGAATACTCTGGGCGCAGTAGATAAGCCAAAGGGCAATGCAGAGAATTGATAATGGGTTGAACCTGCAAGAAATCTGAGGTATCTTCTGCAATTCTGTCTGATTGGGACATGCAGGTATGCCTCCTTGAGGTCCAATGTTACCAGCCAAGACTCCTTGCCCAGCATGGGAAGAAGCTGCTGTAGAGTGAGCATCTTGAATTTTGGTATGTGTAGAAATGTGTTTAGGATGGATAGGTCCAAAATAGGTCTCCAATCTTTTCCCTTCCTTGGTACCAGGAATAGTCTGGAATAAAAACCTTGACTTTGTTCGTGCGTAGGTACCTCTTGAATAGCTTTCATGTCTATGAGATCTGTAATTTGCCTTTGTGCCTCTGCCCTTTGATTGTGTGGCAGGTTTGGCATGCCTCTCATTTTTGGAAGGGTGTGAAAATGGAATCTGTAGCCTCTGTTTATAATGTCCAGGATCCATTTGTCTTTAGTGACAATATGCCAATTTTTTGAAAATAATGCCAGTTTTCCTCCTAAGGGGGCTGCCATTTGAGTCTTGCTTGGCATGCAAAGGGAAAGTTATTGGGCTTGCTTTCTGAATGATTGCGAGTTATCCTCACCATCTCTTTGTGTAGGAGCTTGCCATTGTCTGCCTCTAAACGATCCTTGGGATTGTCCCCTGCCCCTCGGGCGCCTGTATCTACCTCTTTGGGGTCTATCCGTGGCTGGAAAGGACCCATTTTTGGAAGGCCAATTTCTACTGAAACGTGGGGGTTGTACTTGTAGGAAATCTTTCACAGTTTGCATTGATTTAGCCTTTTCCCCCATTTTCCTTAAAACCTCCTCAGCATTAGCACCAAATAATACATCCTTTTGTAGAGGGGCATCTAGTAATTTAGCTTTGACATGATCAGGCAAGGTTTGCTCCTTGAGCCAGGCATGTCTACGCATGACTGATCCTGTAACAGCAGCTCTACATGAGGCCTCTAGAGCATCAAAACCACATTGTAAGGTATGTTTACCCACTTGTTCTGCACTATGCATCAAATCCTGCAACTCCTTCAAGTCTGGTTGTTCAGGTTGTGACATTTTACTTTTCAATTGTGATAACAAAAACTGTTGGTATTTTAGCATATTGAACTGACAGTTTAAGGCCCTCATGGTTAAGGTAGCCGAGGTATATACCTTTTTTCCCCACCTTTCTAAGGATCTGGAATCTCTCTCGGAAGGTAATGGATTTTTAGCAGTGGAGGCCTTAATTCCCTTGGGGCCCTGTGAGATGGTTTCTGGGTCAGCAGCATGGCTTTTGTATAGAAATTGGTGTGAGTTAGGAACCCTGTAGTACCTGTCAGGCTTGACTGGGGCTGGTGGCAGAGAATCCGGGTTAAGGCAGGCCTCCAAGTAAACGTCATCTAGGATGTCCAAGACAGGAGGTATAGCCAGAGGCCTGTGCTGAGGTAGCAAGAGAAATTCCCTAAGCCTTTTCTTGGAGTCTGAATAATCTTGGCCTTCCCAGTGGAAGTGTTCCCTTAAGGTATGCAAAGTTTCCTCAAATGAGTAATCCTCTGGGGGGGATACAGAAGGAATGGACTCCTCTGCATCAGAGTCTTCAAAAGGGGAGTAAGAATGTTCCTGATCATCGGAGTGCTCTGAAATAATGGAGCCCTGATCAGAGGAGGGGGATTCTTCCTCCACTCTGGGCCTTTTGTCCGGTGGGGGTTGGGAACCCCTGATAAGAGTAATTAAATCCTCAGCCATTTTAAGCATCTGTTTTTTAGGCATGGGGCCTGGAGATGGACCCTGTGTAGCTTGTCTCTTAGAATGCATGGCTGCTTTAGACTTGGTGAAAGCCTTGATGGAAAAGGAAGAGGAAGGTCTGAAGACACCTTGAGTGGAGGTAGACCTGTCCACATTTTGAGGTTCAACGTCAGGAGTGGCTTCGGTATCTGTATTCGGGGTGTGGGCCGAGGAGCCTGCGACCTCGGGCACAGGAGACACCGCCAATGAAGTGTCGTCGGTAGTCAGGGGATGCGTAGGCGCCTCGCTGAAAACCGGACCACGTGTACTCGGCTTTGGCGTGGTGTCGGTAGAGGCCGCGGACCTCGTGTGTCGGTCCTTATCTTTGCGTTTTTTAGACAAAACTGGAGTCGGAGTATCCGACGACATAATATAGTTCAATGTTTTTCCAAAATAATGCTGGGCGAACTCCGCCCGACGCTTAATGGTGCGTTTGTTGAATGTAGCACATAAGCGACAGACCGAGACATCGTGGTCTGGGCCTAAACAAGGTATACAGAGGGAATGGAAATCCTTATGCGGTATTTGCTTCCCACATGAAATACAATTATTAACTTTGTCTGACATTGGTCTGAGGCAAGAAAAGTTTCCCCAACGGGGTACTTAGCTTTCAAGGAGACTTCAGTTTCAAAATTTTCGTAATTTCAGGAGCTGGCCGACCAGCACTTGCGAACTGCTTCTGCTTCGGGCACAGCACGACAAGAAAGACTGAAGAAAATGGCGTCAGCTGGTTCCTTTATACCCCTGTCGCACTGACGTCAGGGAAGAAGCGACGACAACCAACGCCGGACCTACACTTTGGAATTCAGCCGACCGAGGACCCGCCTGACGGCAGGAGAACCCATCTGTTATGACTGCAGCTGTATGCACGATGAACATCGAATGCAGTGTCTTATCCATTTTGAAATAGTCTGCTTTGAGATAGCCTTTCCTTGTGATCCTGCAGCATATGCCACTAAAAGTTGCTCAGTCTTTCTGAGAGCTTTAGTTTTGTCCAAGTAGAAGCGTAGCTGTCTGTATATGTCCAAAGAATGCAGAAGTCTCTCCCCTTTATTTTGCGGGTTTGGATAAAAAGTAGGCAAAAAAGAAGTTATGTTCTTACCATAACGCTCCATGTGAGTTGTTCATCTCGCCTTTGTTCTTACACACGGGTTCGGAGCCGAACCCTCGACTCCGAGTCGGTCACATTCCAAGCTCTGCATCTAAGAGAAGCTCGAGGCACAGTCCCTATCCCATGATCCCCTGCTGCTAACCCTCAGATCTAGTTTGCAAAGAATCCAGGTAACAACATACCTACCTGCCTACACATGCATACGCACCAAATTTACCTATACACATATATACCTAGAAGGTAAATATAAAAACAGGCAACTATTATACCTGTCAGACTACGCACGCATACATGGGCACACGCAGTCACAGGGAACCATGACAAGACGACCAGCCACGAGTCGTACCTGTTCCTCCAGAACATGGAGGGGGGAAGGAGGGCAGGAATGTAAGAACAAAGGCGAGATGAACAACTCACATGGAGCGTTATGGTAAGAACATAACTTCTTTATGTGAAGTTGTTCGATCTCGCCGTTTGTTCTTACACACAGGTAGCGTCCCCAGCACTCTAAACCCCGGGTGGCTCAAGGGAGAACATTCCTGAGAACAGTGGAACCAAAGGAAGCCCTGTCCCTGGAGGCCCTGTCCACTTTGTAATGAGTAATAAACATATGAGGTTTGGCCCAGGTAGCTGCAGCACAAATGGTATCTATAGGCAAGCGAGCCGCATGTGCCACAGAAGTAGAAACGGCTCTAGTAGAGTGAGCTTTAATTTTGAGGGGAGTAGGCTGATTTGAAGATGAATAAACAAAGTTTATGCAGTCTGAGAGCCATTTGGACAGCGTGATTTTTGTGACTGCAAGTCCTTTCTTACTGTCTGCATGAGACACAAATAGTTGGTCCGATTTCCTGAATTCTTTTGTTCTGTCTAGGTAAAATCTCAGTTGTCTGTGCACGTCCAATTTGTGAAGCATGTATTCCAGCTTATTGGTATGGTTCTTGAAAAAGGTGGGAAGCTCTATGGATTGATTAAGACTCGATTCTGAGCAGACTTTTGGTAGAAAAGATGGATTAGTGCGTAAGGTGACCCTGTCTGGGTGAAATATCAGATATGGTGGTCTAACTGACAGTGCCTGCAGCTCCGACACTCTGCGGGCCTAAGTGATGGCCACCAGAAACAGAGTTTTCCAAGGAAGGTATTTCATTGGGCATGACGAAGCTGGTTCAAACGGCGATAGCATGAGTTGGGATAGCATCAGATTTAAATTCCAAGGAAAGACTGGGCTCCGAATAGGTGGTCGGAGATGATAAGTTCCCTTCATGAAAGCCCTACAAACCCTGTGCGACATAATAGTGGCGCCTCCCTCTCCCACATGAAAATTAGATATGGCAGGCAGCTGTACCCTTATGGTGGATGTTGAAGCCCCCTGGTGAAAAACAGTAGATAGAAATTCCAGAATCTTGTGAATAGGAGCAACCAAGGGATCTAAACCTTGTTTGGAGGCCCAACACGCGAAACATTTCCACTTGCTCTTATACAATTTTCTAGTGGAGGATTTGTGGGAAGAAATCAGAATATGTTGTACTGCTGGAGATAAAAGATCCGACCTGGCTAAGCTGGGAAGTGGAGCAGCCATACTGTCAGTTTGAGGGACGAGAGAGAGGGGTGAAGAACTCCTGATGAGTGGGTCAGCAGGTCTGGCACTAGGTCCAGAGTCCAAGGTTCTTCTATTTGGTGAGCTTGGAGGAAGGGGAACCAGATTTGTCGAGGCCAGAATGGGGCTATCAAGATGATCGTCCTTTCCAGACCCTTGGCTTTCTGCAGAAATTTCGAGATTAGTGGAACAGGAGGGAAGGCATATAGGAGACCCAGGGGTCAATCGTGTACAAGTGCGTCCCTGGAGGCGCCCCCGGGAGGGGGAAGTAGGGCGCAATAGCTTCTGCATTTGGCATTCAAGGGGGAAGCAAAAAGGTCGCAGCAAGGCTGGCCCCATCTGCGGAAAATTCTCTCCGCTACCTGATTTTTGAGGGACCACTCGTGAGGCAGCAGGATGGCTCTGCTCAACCTGTCCGCTATTACGATGGACGTCCCCGGGATATGCGTTGCTATGAGAAAGCGTCCGGTGGACACAGCCCATTGCCAGATCCTCAGGGCCTCTCTGCATAGGGGGTAAGACCTGGTTCCTCCTTGCTTGTTTATGTACCAGACCACTGACATGTTGTCTGTCTGAATTGCAACTGTTCCCTGAGGTAAGTAGTCATGAAAGTGTTGCAATGCTAAGAACACTGCTCAACTCTAGGACACTGATGTGCAGTTTGTACTCCATTTCCGACCACTGGCCTTGAACTCTTCTCCCCTGAAAAAGTCCCCCCCACCCTATCAGGGAAGCGTCCGTGGTCACTGTGGCTAAAGGGGGAGGAAGAACAAATGGGCGGCCTATCGTAAGTTCCTGACTGTTCATCCACCAATGAAGATCCCGTTGGCACGATTCCATGAGTAGGATGTTGTGTGACAATGGTAGCTGTTGGTAAGACCACTGTGCGAAGAGTAGCCATTGGAGGATCCTCATGTGCATTCTCCCTAGGGGGACCGCAATAAGGGCTGCTGCCATCATACCTAAAACTTTCAAAACCTGTGCGCCTGGGACCCTTTTGTTTTCTAGGAGAACAGAAATCTGTTCCCTCAGGGTTGAGACCCTTGAATCGGGAAGTCTGATCAGGGATAAGGTAGTATCCAAATCCGCTCCTATGAATGACATATGCTGTGAGGGCGATAAGACAGATTTTTCGAAGTTTAGAGTTATGCCTAAGTGGGAACAGAGATTGATTGTATAGTCCCTGGCTTGCAATAGGTGATGCCTGGTGGTGGCGGTTAGGAGCCAGTCGTCTAAGTATGGAAACACCCGGAATCCTAGTCGTCTCAGGTGGGACGCCACTACTGCCATGCACTTGGTGAACACCCTGGGGGCTGAGGTGAGGCCAAAGGGCAAAGCTCGAAACTGAAAATGACTGGCTCCCAGCCGGAAGCGCAGGTGATTTCTGGATGGCCTGGCCATTTTGACATGTTAGTACGCATCCTTGAGATCTATGGAGCACATCCAATCGTTCGTTTGAAGAAATGGAAGGATCGATTGTAGCGTGACCATCCAGAATTTTTCCTTCTTCACGAAGGTATTGAGTTTGCTGAGGTCCAGTATTGGCCTCCAGTCCCCTGTTTTCTTTGGAACTAAAAAGAACATTGAGTAAGTTCCGGATCCTATTTGGTCCGCCGGGACTGGCTGGATGACTCTTTTTTTCTAACAGCCTTTGTATTTCTAGGCTGCCTGATCCCTCAGATTGGGTAGAACATCTGGGAATTTTTCTGGATAGGAGGACTGTTTAAGAACCGGATGTTGTATCCTCTGGTTATTATGCTTTTTACCAAGGAATCTGAAGTGAGTTTTAGCCAGGCCTCTGGGTATAAAGCCAAGCGACCCCCAACTGCCTCCAGAGCAGGACAGCCGGGCCTCCACTCAGGAGTGCTGGAAAGGCTTGCCAGGGACGCTATCCCTGTCGCCCTGGTTCTGCGGACCCCATCTGCCACCTGGGCGGCGTCTTCCATTCCTTCCCCCTCCTCTGCCTCTGGAGGGGGTTTCACTAGGTGTGGATTGGAAAGCTCCCTGAGTCTTCCAGAACCACATTTTTCCACCTCTTTGCCCTTTGGGGTATGGTCTAGAAGGGGCAGAAAAACTGACCCCTACGGCAGACAGGGTCTTTCCTTCTTGCTCACACCTAGTGAGCGTCTCCTTCACTTTGGGCCCAAACAAGAAGGAGCCATCAAAAGGGGCATTAATAAAGGAAGACTTGAAGGCTTCCGCAAAGGAGCATAGGCGCATCCAGGATTGTCTCCTCAGAGCGATCGCTGAAGCTGCAGCCCTACTCGATCCTTCGGCTGCATATGAAATGAGCCGCATGGATGAGTTCATGATAGAGTTTAGGGTATTGAGCTGTGCTGTCACCTTGTCTGAGACCACATCTGTGGTACCCTGAAGAGTATCTCCCAACTCCTTGAGGAGATCTCTCTGAAGACGGGTAAAATGAGTAAGGTAGTTCAGTGAACGCATGGAAAACGTCGCTCAACTAAAAATGCGCTTCCCGTACCTGTCCATCATCCTGGAGTCCTTATTTGGAGGATGAACAAAGGAAGATGCTTCAGACATTTCCTTCTTGGTGGCCGCCGCCACCACCATAGCGTCAACTGGGACACCTTTGGTGAGGTACGCCTTATCCTGTGGGGCAGTGATGTACTTATTGGGCCTCTGAGGGACTGGTTCCAATGTGTCAGGGTACTCCCACGCCCTTTGAGCTATTAACTCCATTAACTCGTCGAAGGACGGAGTCACCCAGGAGGTGGAAGGTTGAGCCCCAAAAGCCTTCAGTAACACCGACTCATCCTCAGTGGGGGCAAGGGACTGCCAGTCACCCCTTTTCTTGAGAATTTCAAGGATGTCAGCAAACGAGACATCCTCCAAGGAGGACCGTGGGGACCCCTCTGACTCATCCAATTCGGTATCCGATGTCAGAGATTCCTGTGGGGAATCAATGTGCCTCCTCTTGCACAACCTCTTCCCCGGGACATCATCAGAGGGGGCATTTGGTGAAGCTTCCGAGGAGCAGGGTTCACACTCTGGGGTTGACTGAGGCCTTTGGTCTCTACGCTTGGCCGGGATCAGTGGTGCAGAGACAGAACATGGACCCTTTGGGGAGGGAGAAGAAGAGTCTGATGATGTTAAAGTCTTACAAGACAAGACCTTCCTCATGGCCTCGAAAGCACCGGAGCCCCGGGCCGAGGGCTAAACCAGTTATGAAGAAGACGGTGGCCTCCCCGGGCCCAGAACCACGGGCTCTGATCCAGTGGACGGAGCTGAACTAATCTGCGCCGAGGCACCGAGGGGAAGAGTCAGAACCGAAAGTTCGGTTCGACTCTCCCCCCCAGAACCGAGGAGAGATTGTCGGCTCCGAGACCCCTAGAAGGGTACAGAGGGTGTCGAGGTCAGTGGAGCCGAAAGCACTAAAGAAGGCTTCAGCCCCGGTGGATCAATGATCATCAGATCCTCGACTCCCGACTCCCATGACTCGACGGGTCTCGAAGGAGGATCAAGAGATGGGACAGAAGGGTCTCAAGCTTCGAAACCAACTGGGACGAAACCACAATCAGTTTGGATAAGGCCGTGTTCTCCATCAGTTTCTGCACGACTCGAACCACATCGGTGTCAGACAGTCTGCAGGAACGGGTCGAAGGGGCCGAAGATGTCACCGAGCGAAGGATTGATGAAGGGGGTACCTCTGATACTGGCTCCAAGACCTGGACCTCGACTCGAGCAAGTATCACGGTGCTTGGCTCCAAGGCCTGTGGAGCCAGCAACCGAATCTTAGATGAGGTACTCCGAGCCGACGACCTGGGCTCCGGTACCTTCGAAGACTTCGACCCCTTCGATAACTGGTCTGCCTTGTCCAATGTCTCCTGAAACTCCAGCTTCAGGAGACTTCTCTCAACCAGTTTCCTGCGTCTTTCCATCATGCTGCCACTAAACGAGTGGCAGATGGAACAATCCTCTTGAAGATGGAGAGGACCCAGACAGTATACACAGGAAACATGGTTGTCAGTAATGGACATTTTCTGTCCACACTGGCAACGTTTAAAGCCAGATTTGGCTTTTTCTGACATTTTTTCTCAAAGAAAAGCAAATGCAACTGTATATGTAAAAAGCACACCACACTAATCCTAATAATAATAACAGTAGTTTAAGTATATTGGGCTAGACATATATATATATATATATATATATATATATATATATATATATGTATGTATTTATATAAGTAAGAGAAAAATATAAAATGTACTGTCACTAAGAAAACACACAACTAGTAAGGAAACTATCGATTAACTAGGGAATTATCAGTAACAGTTTCTGCCAGAGCCCTGACAGAAAAAAAAAAAGGAAAAATGGCCTAAGGTCTAGCGGCAGCCACTCCCAAACAAGCTAACGCTAATTAAAACACACACACACACACACACACACACACACACACACACACGCACACACACACACACACAAAGTACAGTTTTGTACCTACCATAAATGTAGATGGTTGAGTGTTCACCCTGCTGCAGTCATCACACTTGGGTTATCCTGTCGGCAGGCGGTCCCGCAGTCGGCCAGATTTCCAAAGTCTTGGTCCGACGTCGGTTGCTGTCGCCTCATCCCTGACGTCAGTGCGCCAGGGGTACATATATTGCAACCGATGCCATTTTCTTCAGTTTTTCTTGCCCCGATGTCAGTTGCCCCCAAAAGGGTAATCAGAATTAGTACCAAATGGTGTGAACACTGCACAAGGACAAAATCCCTTCAGCTATAAGCAAATACATCAGTAAGGCATAGCAGAGATTTAGCCAGTAGATCGGAGGGGATGGAGGGAGGGTAACCTGGACTGCAGCAGGGTGAACGCTCGAACATCTACATTTATGGTAGGTACAAAACTGTACTATGTTCATCGTGTTACCCTGCTGCAGTCATCACACTTGGGTTGAATCCCAAAGCTAAGGTAGGGCCGGAGGTATCATAGAGGGTTAGTGGAGGCAATGAGGCCCTGCAGAACTGCAGTGGCGAAGCCCGCCCTGGACTTAGAGTAAAGAGGTAAGTGATAGTGTTTGGTGAGGATGTGTACAGAACTCAAGTTGCAGCTTCTAAAATTTCCTTGGAAGGAACCCCCCCTTAGAAAGGCTGTAGAGGTAGCTGTTGCCCTGGTAGACTGGGATCTAATGATGGGAGGAACTGGTTTCCCATAAGTTCATAGGTTCATACTAGGCTATCTGCCCTAGGGCATTTATAAGCCTAGCCAGAATGTGTTTGGCTTTCGCCACCCATTTTAAATTTATTTTGCTATCCCCTTTTTCAAGTTTAGTATACTGTGCCTCTGTCTAACAGTGACACAGAAGTGATACCCGGGATAAACCTACGATCTCACATCCACTCATCAAGATTCCTCTTGAAGAGAGTCAATGAGGGACTCTGCCTAACCTGGACTGGGATTTTATTCCAGAGTGAAGGGAGCCTCTGGGTTATGAATCTGTCCCTCCAGCATGTCCTATTTATTTCAGTGCTGAAGTTCAAGTCTCTCGAGCGCGTAGCTCGATGGGATTTGGATTTTCTTTTTTTTTCAAAACAGGTTTATTGTTTTAACATATAAGAGAAATATCATAACAATTTTATACAAGTAATTAAAAATAGGTATTATTATAATATTCAACAAAACAACTAAAGTATTTACAAAGACATCCACTACAATCAGATCAATTAATTAAACTAAAATACCATGCTATTGAAATTAAAATTTTTTAACAAATTTTGTAAATTATCCCATACAATAAAATAAGATGTTTTTCTATTTGTTCTAGTCCTAATTGTGTTTATTTCCATATGGCACACTATATTCATAAGATTTTTAAATTCATTGAACGAAGGAGGTGTATCTGAAATCCAATTTCTAGTTATTATTTTCCTAGCCACTGCTAGAATAGACCATAACAAGGGAAGCTTAACCTTTTTAACACTTTGAGGTACAGGTGTGTTGAATAATATAAGAGATTTAGAAATCATGAAATTATCTGTAAAAAGAGCCTGCAAAAATTCATTAATTGACTTCCAGTATTCTTTCAATTTTATACAGTCATAAAACATATGAGCCCAGTCAGCATTAATTTCTACATTACATCTCTTACATAGATTATCTTTATTATTTATTTTATTCATCATCAAAGGTGTATAAAAAGATCTATGTAAAAATTTCCATGTATAAAGTCTCCAGACAATGGAAGACGTAGTTCTATAAGCAGATTCCAATATATATTGTTTATCTTGTTGATTTGGTGGGTCCCCATTAATAGAAGTGAAATAATTCCAGTATGAATCTACACTGTAAAAAGTTTCTTGTCTGATAACTTTATGTATGTATGAAAGTTTACCTTTATCAGAAACTTTATGTTGTAAATTTAATATCAAGTAATCAATCAGTGTTGGAATAGATTCTTTAACAGTTATAGACATTAAATCTATTTTATTAATGAGATGTTGTCTAAAGGTCTGAACCTCTAACCAGCAAGTTTCTCTTAGATCAAATTCTTGTTTTAAGAAATCTAGATTTTTAACTTTATTATCAGATATCAACTGATACCAGTACTTTAGATCATTATCTATAGCTAAATGAGTTCCTTCAGAAGTAGATGACAAAAGCATACCCTGAGTATACATTATAGGAAATACAATAAAATTCCATTCCCTATACTTAGGGTCCATGAATATGAAGTTACGATAACTAATAATAATATTTAATGGGTAACAAACCATATGTTTAGGTGTAATAGGTGAAGTACAAAATTCCTTTAGTAACCATAACATGGAGTTATTTACAATCATATTTTTATGTGTTAAGGAGATTTTCATGAAGTGTATACTAATCAGCTCCCAATAATCTTTCCATTTTGTGACATATGACTGATCTATTAATAAAGTAATAACTTTTACAATAGAAGAGATAGTATATAAATTAAAGTCTGGAAAAGAAATACCCGCTTGAGACCAGCTATTAGTATGTTTCTTTAATGCAATCCTAGGTCTATTAGGTGCCCATAAGAAATTTAACATTAGTGTGTTCAGTTTCTTGATAATTATTTTTGTAGGTGGAAGTATTATTGATTGTATTAAGTATAAAATCTTGGGGAATATTATCATTTTAATAATTGTAAGTCTCTCCTCCATAGTAAAAAACATATTATTCCAGGTATTAAAAGATTTTGTATATTAAGAAAACAGGTATTATAATTATTATATATAATAGATTTAATATCTTTAGATAGTATTATACCTAAATAAGTTATCTGACCTGAATTGGGTACATATTTAGTAAAATCACTAATGAGAATATTTTTTCGTGTATATATAGGTAGTATTTTAGTTTTTTCTTCATTGAATATTAAACCAGAAATACTTTTAAAATTCATCATGTTATCAAATAGAGACTGTATAGAAGAATTAGATCCTGCTGATGTAATTAGAACATCATCTGCAAAAGTTGAATTTTGGATGTTGTATTTTCATCTATTTCAAAACCCTCTATATGTCAGTACTGTTTCTGATCAAATTAGCCCAAGGCTCCATTACTAAAGTGAATAATAGTGGAGAAAGTGGACATCCTTGTTTTGTACCTTTAAGAATGGGTATTTTTGTGAAACATATGTTCCTACCTTAATATAAGCCAACGTTCCTTTGTATAAATGTTCAATTAGATTTACAAATGCATCCGAGAAGTTTGTGCACTTCATTAAGGTAAACAGATAGTCCCAACTTACTGAATCAAATGCTGAACTTATATCAAGACTAATAGGTGTTAAATCTTTCTTTTTCCTATTTGCAAAATCTATTAATGTTAAAGTTCTTCTTATATTATCAAAAGTATTTCTATTTACAATGAAGCCTGTCTGATCTATATCTATAATGCCGGGAATGATTGTCTTCAATCTATCAGCAAAGATATTCATAAACATTTTATAATCAACATTAAGTAATGAGATGGGCCGATATGAAGAACATCTAGTTGGATCTTTATTAGGTTTTAAAATTGGCGAAATAAATGTATATTGCCAAGATGGGGGGGGTTATTAACTCAGTTTGGGCCAAAATAAAAACCTTATGTATTAATGAATATGTATTTTTAGAAAGGATTTTATATATCTCTGGTATAATACCATCATTACCCGGTGCTTTGTTTGATTTAAGCTTATTTATTTGTGTAATAACTTCTGTATATGAAATACTCTTGTCCAATAGTTTAATCTGTTGTTTATTAAGCTTTTTATTCATATTTGTGGTTATAAACTCCTTTATTTTATCTTTAGGTTCCATGTTAATATTATTATGGTTAATTTTGTGAAAGTGATTTCTAAATTCATCTAGTATTTCTGGTATACTAGAAACATTCTTCTTTTCCTTAGAGAAAAGATTTCTTTGATATGGTTTTGTTTATTCAACCTTTTTGTTTTATTTTTAAGTCTATGTAAGTATTTGGGGCTTATTGAATAAGACACAAACTTGTATTTCTCTAAAGTTATTTTAACTTTATGAGTTAAAATTTCTTTGTATTTCTCATTTAGTTTGTTTATTTCTTCAATAACTTTCTTGTCCATAATATTTTCTTTATTATTATGTTTATAAGAGTCTAATTTACTTTGAATATCTAACAATTCCTTATCCCAAGATTTCCTTTTATTATTATACCATCTGATACTTTGTCCATATAGATATGATTTTAAGGCATCCCAAACATAAACAATGGAGACTTCAGGAGTGTTATTTATGTCTAAAAATGTTTTACTTCTGAAAGTATATATTCTTTATAGTCTTTTAGTTGAGTTAAGTATGCTGGTATCCTTTTGATCTGAACATTATGAGTATTTTTTATCATGAATTCAAAACAATTGAATTATGATCAGATATAGGACATGAAATGATTTTGGAATTAATTAAATCTGTTACCATCTGGTTAGAAATAAAGACCCTATCTATTTTTGAATAAGTTTTGTATCTATTAGAAAAAAGGTGTATGGTAATGATTTTGAATCTATCTGATTATTAATATCATTCAAATGATAAGAATTAGCAAAATCCTTTAAATGTTTTGCATTAGATGTAATTCTTCTCTTTCCTATAGTGGTAGTATCACTTTCATGTAGTATACAATTAAAGTCACCAGCTAAAATAATATCTCCTATAGAGAATGATATGATCGTATCAAGATGATGTTTCACTGTATTAATACCAATTCCAGGTATCCAATATACATTAATTAAAGTGTAAGTCTTCCCATTAATTTGTATTGTAACCATACAAAACATTCCTTTGTCATCCTGATAAGACTTAATGGTTTTAGGAATGGGCATACTTTTATTCCATAAAATAGCCACTCCTCTTTTTCTGAGTGTGCTCTGAACTAACCAATACTGTATATTTGTTTGTGGCTAGTTTATCAATATCTTTTTCAAGAGATGGGTTTCTTGTAGGAAGACTAAGTTGGCCTTATGTAAATTAATGTATCTTATTAGGCTTGCCCTTTTACATGGATTATTCAATCCATTAATGTTTAAAGAAATTCCTTTTAAAGATGTCATTTGGCATTTTTAAAACTTAAGAATCTTATGATCAAAATAACAAATAACAAGATAAGTAATGTTACATCTCCTCCTTTATGTGTACCTTTAAATATAGCTGTATTTATTGAATCTCTTATGGGATTTCGTATAGGATTCAATTTTGTTTGTAGTGACAATGAATGTACAAAATATATTGTGGATGTCAAAACTATATGCAAATAACAATGAACAAGTGAAAATAATGTAAGGATTAAACCTTGCATCCAGCCTGGAGTTATAAACTCCAACTTAGAGTAGTATTTACCACTCAAGTTAACCCCCTACCCTAAAGCAGCAGTACGTCAGCTACCACCTTATCAATTTAATACTAGTTATATTTAACTGAAGTTAACAGTTTTCAATTCAATTATCTAGCAAGACAAGACTACACATTTGGTAAAACTGCATCATATAAACTAAAATAAACTTTTTTTTTTTTTTAAAACTATTCATACTACTATATACATCCATGTAATATAAAACACTTGTATTCAAATAGCATTCAAATAATCTTGATGTTAGAAATCAAGAGGAGAGAAAAATAAGTTCTAACATTCATTTAAATCAAAAACTTTGGCTAATATGATTCAGACATTACATACATTACATATATTAGGATGCATCTATTTTCTGTCATGTAAATACAGTTAACAGCTTCCAAAAAAAACCTTGAATTGCTTGTATATGAGCATTTACTCAAACTCATTATTGCCAATAGAATAAAATATTGTATTCATAGAAATTGTTATAAATCATACTTCATAGTTAAGCAGATTCTCAGAAACATTTATATACATATCTACATACACACACACATATATATATATATATATACATACATACACACACATATACACATATACATATATATATATATATATATATATACACACACATGCATACATACACACGCACATACACACAAACACACACATACACACACACACACATACACATATATATATATATATATATATATATATATATATATATGATCTCACTGAGTTGTATCTTTACTGAGCACCATTTTACATTGCTGTCCCTTCTATAAATCTGTCTGCTTTATACAAAATAATGCACAGCAAACACATTTTAGTAACCAGATTTTACAAACATGCTATACTACTGCTTTAAAATATATCACATGACAATTTCTTCCAGTATAGAGTTATAAAATTATTTATGCTTGTCAATCAGATGAATTAAATGAGTTATAGTAATGTATATGTTTGGGACATAGGTCTTTAACACATATTATTAATCTGCTATTCCTGTATCTGTGATGTGTCAGTGTGATATTTAGGTCAAAGGTGAGACCAGCTGCTTTCAGCTTCTCTGTGACAATTCTGAGAGTTGAAGCTTTTGAAGTAGCTCATGGACACTGTGCATGAGACAGCCCACATCCCAGATTGTATCTCTTAACATTTTAGCGGGAAACTTATTAAAAACTAGTGACAAACATTCATTTAGCGGTGTAAATGCATCTAAACATGACAAAACCTTCACAATGCATTCTACAGGTTATTACAGACTCTATGTAAGTGAAATCAAGCCCAAAATTATTAATAAGTAACAAAACTCAACATTTTTGTCCCAACTCAACTCCTATGCGAATCTTATTATTTACTGTGTCTATATGATCAAAAGTATTTCTATATATTAATAAAGAAAAGAAAAGAGAGTAGAAAGTAAAAGGGTGTAAGGCAGAAATAAAAAAAAATGTAAGAGAAAGCTATAAGAAGTATATACAATAGAATATTACTTACTGTTTATATTAATAGAGTTAAAAATAAAACATATTATTTACTATTATTTAGTTCTAATTATTATTAGTTAAAGCATGACAGATTATTTACAAACAAGCATAAGCAGTGTAATCAAGAAAGTATAATTAGGAATAGCATTTGAAGAACATATAAACTTTTACAAGGAATAAATATGTTATTATTCTATTAATCATAATTTCATTACTCTACACTCCCTGCCCTCCCCCACCCTTTACCCACTATATAATCTAAATAGAATGTCATTGTTTAAACAAAGAAAAGAAGAAAAGATAAAGGAAAAAAATGTATCAAATTACTGACCTTATTTTTCCTCTTCAGAAAGAGAAACAAGTTAAATCACAGCTTGCCATTAAATCTCCAGATATTTTGACTAGTTATGAAACAAAACATTTCTTTGCACACAGAGAATAACTTTGATTAAATCTTTTTCAAAATATTTGTTGCTTCTTGGAAATGCAGGAACTATATTTAAAAAGATTAATAACACAATAAAATGATGAGAGAGAAAAAAAAAACATAGTACAAATCATTTGTTTTTTAGTCTCTTCTTCTTCTCTGAAGTCTTCCACAAAGTTTCAGTTGCCAGTCTCTTCAACGAAGGACTAGCCCATTCCATTTCTTCTATTTTTTCCAAAATCTTTGATAAACAGTAAAGCAGAGTCTAAGTCATCGAAAATTTTAGGACCATCAGGAAGGAAGATTTTAAGCTTGGCAGGAAACAGAAGGTATGTTTTAAACTGTGCTTTTTTAAGCTCCCTTATTAGTGGCAGAAAAACTTTTCTTTTAGCTAATACCATGGAAGAATAGTCATTGTCAAAACGCACAGTTGTTTCATTAATCTTAACAGGAGCTTTAGCCCAAGCAGATTTAAGAACCATCTCTTTATCAAAAGATGATAGAAATCTAACTATAACTGATCTAGGATAGTTTTTGTTAGAGTTAGTATTAGCTATAGATCTATGTGCTCTTTCGATACCAAAAGAGAATGCTTCTGGTAAATCTAAAGTTTTAGGGAGCCATGTTGTTAAAAAGAAGTAATATTGTTACCTTCAATATTTTCTGGCAGTCCAAAAATCCTAATGTTATTGCCTAGATCTATTTTCCAGGTCATCCAGCTTTGTTTGTAAATGTGTATTTTGTTTCAGCAGAAACTCAATGTTGATTTCCTCTTCTTGTATTCTATTTTCCATGTCATTCACAGCTTCTTCTATGCCTGTCATCTGGATCTTCTGTTGTTGCAGGTCCATATGTAACAAGTCTATTTGTTTTGTAGTTTTTCTATGAAAGTGTCTATTTTAGTATCCATTTTATCCATCTTAGCAGTAAGTTGCTGGACTATAATTATCAGAGACTGAAGTTCTTTCTTGATGCTGGAGTCTTGAGAATTTGTCTTACTGGAACTCATTTCAGACTGATAAACTGACAGGAAAATTTCCAAAGTAATTTCTGACAGGAATATTATTAAGATTTCCTTTCTTTTTTAGATATAGTTCAAGAACTATATAAAACAAACATATTTAGAAAGAAAATTACTTCAAAAATTAATTTTTAAGTAATTAATTCCTGTCAATGTAATGAAATTGGTGGAGCTGAAGAAATCTGCTGCTATCCTGTGTTCATCCTTGGCCACGCCTTTGGATTTGGATTTTCTGAGGTGCAGCATGTCCATTAATTCCGGGTTGGACATGGCTTTATCGTCAGGCACAGATCGCCTCTGAACAGGCGGTATGCCACTGAGTAGAGCTGGAGTTTCTTTAACCGGCAGCATATGGCATCTGTTTGAGCCCTTTGATCCTCTTGGTGAGGTACTTTTGGGGACTTTCCAGTTGCTGCAGGTGTCTGGTAAGGTACATCCCAAAAGGGCATTGTACTCAATTATGGGCCTGATGAGGGATGAGTAAAGAGGCACGATGACCTCCCTGATCTAGATGTGAATCCCTTCATGATTAGGTGGGCTATATAAAATGTTTTTCTAACCACTTTGGCCACGTGGTTGTCAAATGAGAGATTGCTATCAACTTGGGTCCCCAGGTCCCTAATTACTTCTTCTGTACTTAATGGATTACCACCTATGTGGTAATTTGTGGGCACTTTGTTTTTGCCAAAGGGGATGACTATACACTTTTTGGCATTTAGCTTGAGGCCATGGCTCTGGCACCAGTTGTCTGTTTCTATGAGGCCCTTTTGGAGGATGCTTGTGTCGGCTGGAGAGTCGATTATGGCGCCCAGTTTGCAGTCATCTGCGAACTTGATCAGCCACAGTCCTTCTGTGTTGGCCTTACCTCCGAGAAATATATATCGAACAAGAGAGGTCCCAGGACTGAGCCTTGTAGGACACCACTTGTAACTGGTTTGGAGTCTGACATGGCTCCAGCAATTCTAACCATGTGAGTTCTGTCCTTGAGCCAGTTTGCAATCCATCTAGTGACATAGGGGTTTATATTTAAGCTGGTGAGCTTATCTATAATGCCCAAGTGGGGTATTGTATCGAAGGCTTTTGCGAGGTCAGGTAGGCTGTGTGGACCACCTTCCCCTCGTCAATGGCCTTGGTGACTGTTTCAAAGAAATCAACCAGGTTTAAGAGGCAGGATCTGCCCTTAACAAAGCCGAACTGGGTAGGATCCAGTGTCTGTAGGTCCCCAATATCTTTATTTATGAGGTCCATGAGGTCCATGATGATCCTTTCCATAGCTTTGCAGACCAAGCTAGTCAGGCTTATGGGGTGATAGTTTCCAGGATCCGCTGAGGCACCACCTTTATGGAGAGGGACCACTGTTGCTGTACGCCACTCTTTGGGCACATATCCTGTAGTAAGGCTGAGATTGAACAGTAGTTTTATGTTTGGGTTTAGCTCTTCTTGGAGTTCATGTAGGACGCAGCCCGGGACACCGTCTGGTCCCATTGATGCTGTGTTTTTGCTTTGGAGAGGCGGCTCTTACCTGAGCATCTGAGATGTCAGGGGACAGCACTCTGCTGGGATAGATATTTGCCCTTTTGGTGGGAGAAGTTTGCTGAACCTGTCAGCTAGGATGTTGGCAATGTCTGTGGGTTCAGTGTACTTTTTGTCATTTTGGACTAATTCTGAGCATATCTGGGAATTACCACCCAGGTTCCTAACATAACTAAAGAAAGCCTTGTGATTATCCTTAGTGTCCTGTGCAATTTTTCTCTCGAAGCTGGCCTTAGACAATTTTATGAGTGCCCGTAGTTTTTTGCTAATACTGATCAGTGATGCCTTCCCTTTTTGGGATTTGGCTCTATCATTTAGTAGCTTCCTCCTTCTATTGTATAGTTTGTTTATGGCTGGGGTCCACCAGACAGGACATCTGCCTTTGGAGGATTGGGTCTTGGTTTTATTTGGGATCGTATGATCCACGCATTCCTGAAGGTGTTCAAAGAATGCATTTATAAAGGATTCTGCGGTCTGGGCCGTATTTTCCACAGGCCCGGGGGCTTTGAAGGATTCCACCTTGGTTTTGAGGAGTGTGAAATTTGCTTTAGAGAAGTTTTTCACTGTGGTTTTCTGGGCAGGGGGTGGGGTCAGGATGTGAATATCCAGTGAGATTAGTTTATGGTCTGATCTTACCAGTGAGGCATACACTTCTGGTCTGGAGCATAGAGTCCCCATGTTGGTGATGATCAGGTCCAGTATGTTTTCCCCTCTTGTGGGAGTGGTAACAAGTTGTTCCATAGCATTTGAGTTTATAAATTCTAGGAACCTTTGGGCTAGGGTGTTGGAGCTAGAGTAATGCTCCCAGTCTATGTTTGGGTAGTTGAAGTCGCCCAATATAATGGTGTTTGGAGAGACCTTCATATTTTCCAGGGTTCTCAGGAAGGCCGAGTGGGGTTCCTAGGTTTGGGAGGGTGGTCTGTAGCAGGCTATAAACTGGAAGGCAGTTTTACCCACTGTTAGTTGCACATGGATAGACTCTGATGCTTCGTGCTTTGCCACCAACCTGTCTTTGATGAATATCGATACTCCCCCTTCCTTTTGTGGTTCGGTCCAAGTTTTGGGGCCAAAAAGCATGGTATGAGGTATAACCTGGTAGTGCTGGGGTGCTCTCAGGAGCCTTGAACCAGGTTTCTGTTACTGCACAGATATCGATGTTCTCCATGCTAAGGAGAGTTTCGAGTGCGTGCATCTTGAGGTTTAGACTTCTGGCGTTGAGTAGCATTACTCTTAGTTTCTTATCCCTTGTGATACCTATGGAGGTGGGTTTGTCTTTTGAGCCTTGCCTAAAAAAGGCACTATGGGGGTAGCAAGAGCCTTTGCCAATATCCGAAAGCCCAGGGGTAACAGGTGCAAGCCGTCCCTAGCGAAGCATCGTGGCTTGTCGAGCATATCATCCCAAGCTGACAGGCATTGGATCCCCTTTGAATGACACCAGTACTTAAGCCAATCGTTCAAATTGATCATCTTGTCTTCATATTATGGCATCATTCTTGGTGAGGGTAAGATGCTACTCAAGGTCAGAGTCATACCAGCGTGGGCTACATGCTCAGAGAGCTCCTTTATGTCTCTTTTCATGTAGTCCAGGGAGGTACGTCTCAGGTCATTCACACCAGCATGGACAATGACTGAGTCATATTTGTACTTGCCTTGGAGTGACCTGAGTGCTTGTGTTATTTGGCGGATCCTAGCGCCTGACAGGCTGCTCACCGTGACCCTCTCCTTGTTCAGCCTGGTGAGCGGGACGTCAGTGTGCCTGACGATAGAGTCACCAATTACAAGTGTATCAGGTGTGTTGTTTAGTCATAACGGCTGTGACTGTTCGGCACACTGGCTTTGTGAGATATGTGTTGCACGTGTTTTGTTTTGGGGTAGTGGTTGCTTGGGTGTCTACTTTGGAGGTCTCTGCTGCTTAGGCAGATCTTTATTTAGAGCCACCGAGTATGTTTTTGTGTGATTATGTGTTTGGTTTGCTGTCGTGGTAGGTCTATGTGAGACTGGAATTGTAGTGAGGTTTCCTTCTCCTCCTGACTGATTATGCCAGTACTAAGTTGAGAGAGCTTAGCCTCCAGTTTGTCTATATGGTTGCATCTCTCATGTGTTGAGATTTGTTGGGAGGAGGAGAGGGTTGTCTGTGTACATGAGGCAGTTGTAACATTGCCTCATGATTCCCAGATTCACCAGCTGGACCGGAGAGGAGATTGACAACTGACCTTTGGACATGCTAGAATAATATTGGGAATTCCTTAATAATTGAAAACAAGGGCCAGTGGGGAGTGAGGGTGTAGTGCTTTTAATTTTTAGTGCTGACTTATATAATTGCTTTAGTGAGCAAGTGCCAGGTAACTTAAGTGCAATGTGTTACAGGTAACTTAAATGCAAAAATGATAAACAGTAACTTTCTTTCAAGTGAAACAAGGAAATAAGTACAGTAAGCAATGCAGATATCACTAGTGATCCACAGAAGCGCTGAGAAGCCGCGTATTAGGTGGAATTAGTGTTCCAGGGAAATAACAAGCAAACAAGCATATAAACAAAGCTAGATTCAGCAGGCCTGGACCTAGTCTATGCTAGAGCAAACAAGGTGCACCAATTTCAGTAAGATACAGTTCAAATATTCAGGCACTATAAACCTTTAACCAGAAATTCCCAGCTCAGAAGGGCAGAGTCCAGCCTCTCCTCCCACAAGAGTGCAGACCACGAACCCTCTTAATGTAAAATAACTGGCCTGAAAGCCCAAGTGCTTAAACCACAATTAATACACTTTTAGAATAACAGACACTGAGCCCTCAATCAGCAGTTCCCAACCTAGAAGGATGTAAGCTGCCTGTTCTGCCAATACAGTGCAGACCACAAACCCTCTCAGTGCAAAACAACTGGTCCGAAGCCCAAGTGTTTAAACCAAAAGGCTTAGAATGAGTTACACCAAGCAGTAATAAATACAATTGAGTACTTTTAAGATGATGCAAAAGTAAAATAAAGTAGGTAGAAACACAAGTACAGTAAAAGCAGATTAATTTTTTTTTTTTTTCCTGAACAAGTGCTGAGATCAAAGAAACAGATTTGAGTGCTGAAACAAGAAAACTGGCTAGTTAGAAGAAAAAAAAACTAAGCTAGAAGGCTTCCCTCCAACACAGAAGGGCTTGGGGGCTCAGAAGCCTACAAATAGTCTATACCACTTAACAGGAAAGGCAGGAAACAAGCTTATTTTTTTTTTTTTCTGTTTCCAGAATGCTCGCTTTGTACACAGCAGGAGTGCCTGAAATCAGAATATGATCTCACTGCACTCAGTTGAGTGAGCAAATGAGATGGGCCCAGAAGGAGTATCCAAACACAAATTTACAAGAGGGGCAGGCAGTTTCAAGGCCACTAAGATTAACGCCAAAACAAAAACAGGGAAGATGGGTGGGACTAACTGAAGAGCAGAGTCAAAACTTCCAGTTCAGTTAATATTCCTGCAACACAGTTAAAATCAATTTAAATACTGTATTTTTTTTGAAAAAAAAAGTGCAGATAAAGGTACTTAAATTCTCTTATACGTCCAGTTGAATACAAAGTTCTTAGCCGGCCAAAGCTGAGGTTTTTAAGCAGAAAATATTTCACACATGATGGGTATAACAGAACCGTATGCAATGACCTATCCATTTAGAAATGGTTTGCTTGGATATAGCCCTCCCTTGAGAAGCTGTAGCATAGGACACAAAGAGCTGGTCAGTTTTTCTGAAAGCCTTAGTTTTATCCAAGTAGTAACGAAGCTGCCTGTGAATGTCCAAGGAATGCAGGAGTCTCTCACCTTTGTTCTGTGGATTGGGGAAGAAAGTGGGTAGGTGGATGGTTTGATTTAAAGCTACACTGGAAACCACCTTAGGCATAAAGGAAGGATTAGTTCATAGAGACACTCTGTCTTGATGAAAAATGAGGCAAGGTTCCACTGCCATTAGTGCCTGTAATTCTGAGACTCTCCTAGCTGAAGTTATTGCCAGGAGCAGGGCAGTCTTCCAAGATAGGAACTGAAGGTCTGCAGAGAAAGCTGGTTCAAAAGGAGGTAACGTTAGTTTTTCCAGAACAAAGTTGAGGTCCCATGTTGGTGTAGGAGCTCTTCTAGGTGGTCTAATGTTTTTTGCCCCTCTGAGGAACTGCCTTAGAAGAGGATTTGAAAATAAAGATGGATTTGTGTCGTAGTGAGCTGAAATAGCTGAAGCATGGATTTTAATTGAGGAAAAGGAAAGTCCTTTGTGCAACATCTCCGCTAAATACTGCAGAATGTGAGGCATGTGAGGTTGAGTTGTGTCTTGGCCTTTAGCTTGGTTCCAGGCACAAAACGTTTTCCATTTGTTCGAGTAAGCCTTCCTGGTGCTTGGCCTCCTAGCTTCCAGAATAACATCCAGAACTGCTGGTCAAAGAGGAACTGGTTGGATGTTTAATAGATTTTCCATGCAGCCAGATTTAAGGTGTTGAGCTGGCTGTGTAGAATCTGTTTGTTTTGTTGCGTGAGCAAATGGGGTATTTGAGGCAATATCCATGGTGGGCTGCGAGCCATATTCTTCAATAGTGGGTACCAGTGCTGGCGTGGCCAGTCTGGGGCTATGAGAATCAGTTGTGGTTTCTCCTTTTTGACCTTCAAAAGAACCTTTGTGAGAAGAGGTAATGGAGGAAAGGGATATGCTGTCAGGTTTTTCCAAATGAAGGAGAGAGCGTCCACTTTCCAAGCTTGATGGTGGAATGTCCTTGTACAAAATGTTGTCAGTTGGTAGTTTTGATGACTGGCAAACAGGTCTATATTTGGAAGGCCCAATTTTTGAGTTATCATTGTAAATATTTGTGGGTCTAGTTTCCACTTGTGAGGATCTTTGATGTTTCTGCTTAGGTCGTCTGCCAATGTGTTTTTCTGTCCTGGCAGGAACTGAGCTTGTAACTGGACTTGATAGGCCAGAGCTGTGTTCCATAAGATCACTGCTTGCCTGCAAAGAGGGTAGGAATGTGTGCCCCCTTGTTTATGTACCGCATTACTGTGGTGTTGTCCGTCTGTATTGCAAGTTGTCCTGGATGTAGTAGATCCTTGAAGGCTGTCAGAGCTTTCTGTACAGCTAGCATCTCTTTTTGATTTATGTGCAGTTTTCTTTGTTCTGTAGTCCATAGGCCTTGTATGCATTGTCCTGCCATGTGTGCCCCCCAGACATAGTCTGAAGCATCTGTTGTGATAGTTTGCATGGTTGGGGGCAAGGTGAAAGGCTGACCCTTGTTGAGGTGACATGCCTGTGACCACCATAGAAATTCCTGTTGAAGGCAGGGAATGAGAGATATCATTGTGTCCAAGCTGTGGCTGTGTTGAGACCATACGCTTTTTAGGTACCACTGTAATGTCCTCATATGCAGTTTTGCAAATGGTATTATCAGAATGCAAGATACCATGAAGCCCAAAGCCTGCAGAATTTTTCTTGCAGTTAACTGGGTCTTTGTTGCCATTGTCTTGAAATATTGAGTCAGTTGTAGTTGCTTGTCTGGTGTAAGATAAGCCTTCTGGGCCGTTGTGTCCAAGCTGGCACCCAGGAATGTCATTTTTTGTGAGGGTACTAGTTTTGACTTCTTTTCGTTTACTGTGTACCCCAGACAATTTAGTAGATGCTTCACAAAAGCCAGATGATGTAAGAGAATGCCTTTGCTTTCTGCTTGGATGAGGCAGTTGTCCAGGTATGGATATATTTGAATTCCTCTTTGTCTGCAGTATGCAATTACTGGTGCCAGGCATTTTGTGAAAACTCTGGGCGCAGTAGATAAGCCAAAGGGCAGTGCAGAGAATTGGTAATGGGTTGAACCTGCAATGAAACGGAGGCATCTTCTGCAACTTTGCCTGATAGGGACATGCAGGTATGCCTCCTTGAGGTCCAACGTTACTAGCCATGCTTCCTTGCCCAACACGGGAAGTAGCTGCTGTAGTGTTAGCATCTTGAATTTGGGAACTTGTAAGTAAGTGTTTAGAATTGAAAGGTCCAGAATTGGTCTCCAAGCATTGTCCTTTCTGGGTACTAGAAAGAGCCTTGAGTAAAATCCTTAGCCTTGCTCTCGAGTCGGTACCCGTTGAATGGCTATCATGGCCATGAGAGCTGTAATTTGTTTTTGTGCCTCTGCCCATTGATTTTGTGGCAGGTTTGGCATTCCTCTATTCATTGGCAAGGTGTGAAAGTGTAATCTGTATCCTCGTAAAATTATGTCTAGGACCCATTTGTCCTTTGTGACCATGTGCCAGTTGTCTGCAAAAAGTGCTAGTTTTCCCCCCAAGGGGGGCTGTCAAAAGAGTTTTGCTTGGCAAGCTGAGGTGCAAGTCATTGAGTCTGCCTTCTGGTGGGTTGAGACTTGTCTTCTCCTCCCTTCTGGGTTGTAGTGCCCCATTGGCGAGGCTTATACTGGGCTTGTGGTTGTCCTCTGCCCCTTGGGCGCCTGTATTCACCTCTCTGAGGTCTGTCAGTGGCTGGAAAGGACCAATTTTTTGTTGGCCAGTTTCTGCTGAAGCAAGGGGGTTGTACTTGTAGGAAATCTTTGACTGTCTGCATTGATTTTGCCTTATCTTCCATTTTCTTTAAAACTTCTTCTGCTTTAACTCCAAAAAGAACATCCTGCTGTAAGGGAGCATCTAGTAGTTTTGCTTTAACATGATCAGGCAGACTTTGTTCCTTTAGCCAAGCATGCCTACATATAACCGATCCAGTGACAGCTGCTCTGCAGGAGGCCTCCAAAGAATCAAACCCACATTGTAAGGTATGTTTGTCCACCTGCTCAGTGGCGTGCAACAAATCCTGTACTTCTTTCAATTCAGATTGTTGGGGGAGGGAGGTTATCTTTTGTTTCAACTGAGAGATTAGAAATTGCTGATACTTAAGCATATGAAATTGACAATTTAGTGCCCTCATAGCTAATGTGGCTGAGGTGTAAACCTTTTTCCCCCATCTGTCTAGTGCTCTAAAATCCCTCTCAAAAGGTACTGGGTTTTTAGCCATGGATGCCTTAGCCCCCTTGGGACCCTGGGAGATAGTCTCTGGGTCAGCTACTGGGCTTTTGTAAAGAAATTTGTTGGAATCAGGTACTCTGTAATATCTGTCAGGCTTAGCCGGAGCAGGAGGAAGAGAGTCTGCGTTGAAACTGGATTCTAAATAGACATCATCCACAATGTCCAAAACAGGTGGGATGGCTAGAGGTCTGCGTTGGGGGAGTAAAAAAAACTCTCTGAGCCTTTTCTTGGAATCAGAGTAGTCCTGATCTTCCCAATGAAAATGTTCCCTCATAGTGTGTAAAATTTCCCCAAAAGAGTAGTCTTCAGGAGGGGAAGCTGAGGGGATAGAGTCCTCAGCATCAGAATCTTCATAAGGAGAGAAGGAATAGTCTTGGTCCTCAGAGGAATCCGAAGAAATAGACAGTTGCTCAGAGGAAGCAGAATCTTCCTCTTGTCTAGGCCTTTTGTCAGGAGGGGGTTGTGAACTCCTGATAAGAGAAATCAAATCTTCAGCCATTTTGAGCATCTGTTTCTTAGGCATAGGGCCTTGAACAGGAGACTGAAGTGTAGTCTTTTTAGATTTAAAAGGAGTCTTCGACTTAGAAAAGGTTTTGACTGTGAGAGTCGTCGGTCTGAAAACGCCTTCAGAAACCGATGGCGTTTCAGAAGCACCGACGTCCTTAGAAGGTAAATCGTCGGAAGGGCCTGAAGTAAAAGGCTGCATCGGCCTAGTACATTCCGTCAAAGTATCCGTAGCGGTCTCGGGTTCCAGAACTACGGTAGTCAGGGGCTGTGTCGGAGTCTCACTGAGAACCGGAGACCGGATCAACCGAGGCCTCGGAATCTGGCTTAGGCCTGGGCTGTCGGTCCTTATCCCTGCGCTTTTTGTACACGTCGGTAGCTCCGACGGCATGTTATAGTTAAATTTTATACCAAAATAGTGTCATGCGAAATCAAATCGTCTTTTAATAGTACTCTTATTAAACCTAGCACAAAATCGACAAGAAGTGACATCGTGATCAGGGCCTATGCAAGGTATGCAGTAAGAATGAAAATCCTTATGAGGTATTTGCTTCCCACAAGAAATGCAATTGTTAACTTTTTCTGACATCGGTCTGAGGCAAGAAAAGTTTCCCCAACGGGGTACTTAGCTTTATAGAAGACTTCGGTCTGAAATTCGAATATCTCAGGAGTCGGCCGACCGGCACTTGCGAACTGCTTCTGCTTCGGGCACCGCGCGGCAAGAAAGACTGAAGAAAATGGCGTCGGTTGCAATACATGTACCCCTGGCGCACTGATGTTAGGGATGAGGCGACAGCAACCGACATCGGACCAAGACTTTGGAAATCCGGCCGACTGCGGGACCGCCTGACGACAGGATAACCCAAGTGTGATGACTGCAGCAGGGTAACACGATGAACATCTATACTATACTAACTATGCTATCCAATAAAAAACTTCAACAATCTAAGAATTTTAGCTAAATATATGTATATATAAGTAGAAAAAATATAGAGTATACTGGCCCGAGCTCTCACTCGACGAGACCTGTTGCAGCGGCAAACTAGATCTGAGGGTTAGCAGCAGGGGATCATGGGATAGGGACTGTGCCTCGAGCTTCTCTTAGATGCAGAGCTTGGAATGTGGCCGACTCGGAGCCGAGGGTTCGGCTCCGAACCCGTGTGTAAGAACAAACGGCGAGATCGAACAACTTCACATTGAATGGTTTGGTTAAGAGCCACACTGGACACTACCTTAGGCATAAATGTTGGGTTTGTCCTTAGAGAAACCCTGTCCAGATGGAAGATAATAAAAGGTTCCACAGCCATTAATGCCTGCAACTCTGAGACTCTTCTTGCTGAAGTTATTGCTAGGAGCAGAGCTGTTTTCCATGATAAGAATTTTATGTCAGTTGTATAGGCTGGCTCAAATGGAGCATTGTGAGTTTTTCCAAGACATAATTGAGGTCCCATGCAGGCATTGGTGCTCTCCTTGGAGGTCTTATGTTTTTGGCCCCCCCTGAGGAACTGCCTAAGCAATGGATATGAAAAAATAGGTGAGTATGTATTGTAATGAGCTGAAATAGCAGAGGCATGGATCTTAAGTGATGAGAAGGATAGGCCTTTGTTCAGCATCTCAGTCAGACATTGTAAAATCTGAGTAATACTTGGAATAAGCGTGTCAATTCCTTGTGCCTGGTTCCAAGCACAGAATCTCTTCCATTTTTCTGCATAAGATTTTCTGGTGCTGGGCCTCCTGGCCTCCAAAATGACATCCATAACCGCTTTAGAGAGATGTGTATTCTGAATGGTTACAGTATCCGCCATGCAGCTAGACTTAAGAGTTCTGAGTTGGCTATGCATGATCTGATTGTTTTGTTGGGGCAGTAAATGAGGGATTAGAGGCAATGTCCAGGCTGGGCCTTGGGACAAGCCCCTTAGGATTGGGTACCAGTGTTGTCGTGGCCAATCCGGGGCAATCAGTATTATTTGTGGCTTCTCTTGTCTGACCTTTAGGAGTACCTTGGGGAGGAGAAACAGTGGAGGAAAGGCATATACTGTAAGGTTGTTCCAGATGAATAACAGGGCATCCACTTTCCATGCTTGTTTGTGATAAGTCCTTGTGCAGAATCTCTGAAGTTGGCAGTTGTGAGGGGAGGCAAAAAGATCTGTGTCTGGCCTTCCCCATTTCCTTGTTATCACTCTGAAGATTTGTGGATCTAGTTTCCACTTGTGAGGGTCCATGAGGTTTCTGCTTAGTTCGTCTGCCAGAGCATTTGTTTTTCCTGGCAGGAATTACGCTTGCAGGTGTACTTGGTAAGACAATGCTGTGTTCCACAAAATCATGGCTTGTCTGCAGAGGGGGTAGGAATGTGTGCCCCCCTGCTTGTTTATGTACCACATGACTGTGGTGTTGTCCGTCTTTATCAGCTGCTGTCCTAGATGAAGTAGGTCCTTGAAGGCTGTCAGGGCATTTTGTACAGCTAGCATCTCTTTTTGATTGATGTGTAGATGCCTTTGGCTTGGGGGCCATGTGGCCTGAATAAATTTTCCTGCCATGTGGGCCCCTCCAGGCATAATCTGATGCATCTGTTGTTAGTGTTTGCCTGGCTGTGGGTAAAGTGAATGGCTGTCCCTTGTTGTGGTGATAGGCCTGTGCCCACCATCGAAACTCCTGTTGCAGGCAAGGAATGAGGAAAATTAATGATTCCAGGCTGTGGCAATGTTGAGTCCAAACACTTTTTAGGTACCATTGTAGTTTCCTCATATGCAGTCTTGCATATGGAATTAGCAGAATGCAGGAGGCCATGTAGCCCAGAGCCTGCAGAATTTTTCTTGCAGATAACTAGGTCTTTGTTGCCATGTTTTCGAAGTAAGAAGTCAGATGCCTTTGTTTGTCTGGCGTGAGATAAGCCATCTGGGCAGTTGTATTTAAGCTTGCATCCAGGAATATTATCTCTTGAGAGGGTACAAGTTTTGATTTCTTGTCATTTATTGTGTACCCTAGGCAAATTAGTAATCTTTTTACAAACGCCAGATGCTTTAGTAGAATGTCTTTGGCCTCTGCTTGAATAAGGCAGTCGTCCAAGTAGGGATATATTTGAATTCCTCTTTGTCTGCAAAATGCAATTACCGGTGCCAGGCATTTTGTAAAGACCCTGGGCACAGTAGATAAGCCAAAGGGCAGTGCAGAGAATTGGTAGTGCTTTGAGCCAGCTATGAATCTGGGGTATGTTCTGCAAGATTGTCTGATTGGGACATGCAGGTATGCCTCTTTGAGGTCCAAAGTTACAAGCCAAGCCTTTTTGCACAGCATGGGCAGAAGCTGCTGTAGAGTCAACATTTTGAATTTCGGAATGATCAGAAAAGTATTTAGAATAGACAGGTCCAGAATTGGTCTCCATGCTTTGTCCTTTCTTGGTACTAAGAAAAGTCTTGAGTAAAATCCTTGTCCCTGCTCTTGTTGTGGTATTGGCTGAATAGCCCTCATGGCCATGAGGGATGAAACTTGGTTTTGTGCCTCTGCCCACTGATTGTGTGGCAGGTCTGGCACACCTTTTGCCTTCGGAAGGGTGTGAAAGTGGAACCTGTAGCCCTGAGAGACTATATTTAAGACCCATTTGTCCTGGGTAATCATGTGAAAAAAGTGCTAGCTTTCCCCCTAAGGGTGCTGCCAAAAGATAAATGCTTGGCATTGGCAGAGGGAAGTCATTGGGACCGTTTCCTATATGGCTGTGATTTGTCTTCTCCACTTTTGGAGGTAGAAGCACCCCATTGTTTGGGCTTGTAGGAGTCCTGGGGCTGTTGTCTGCCTCTAGGGCATCTGTATCTGCCTCTTTGTGGCCTGTCTGAAACGGGAAAGGACAAATTTTTAGAAGGTCAGTTCCTGCTAAATCTGGGTGGCTGCACCTGTAAGAAATCCTTCACTGTCTGCATAGATTTAGCTTTATCCTCCATTTTCTTCAACACCTCTTCAGCCTTAACCCCGAACAAGTATCATGCTGTAATGGAGCATCCAATAATTTTGCTTTAACATGATCAGGCAGTCTGTTCTTTTAATCAAGCATGCCTTCTAATGACCAAGCCAGTTACAGCAGCCCTGCAAGAGGACTCCAGTGAATCATAACCACAATGCAAAGTATGTTTTCCCACCTGTTCAGCTGCATGAAATAAATCCTGCAATTCCTTGTTCTCAGCACATTCAGAATTTGTCAACATTTTCTGTTTTAACAGAGACATTAGATATTGCTGATATTTAAGCATATGAAACTGACAATTTAAAGCCCTTACAGCCAAGGTTGCAGAAGTGTAAACTTATTTCCCCCATCTGTCCAGTGCCCTAGAATCTCTATCTGAGGGGACAGTTTTTTTTTGCAGTAGCAGCTTTGACCCCTTTTGGACCCTGTGAAATAGTTTCTGGGTCAGCAGCAGGGTTTTTATATAGAAATTTAAGAGAATATGGAGCCCTGTAGTATCTGTCTGGCTTAACAGGTGCAGGAGGTAAAGAGTCGGGAGATAGGCTGGAGTCTGAAAAAACATCATCTACAATGTCTAGAACAGGAGGAATAGCAAGAGGTCTGTGCTGAGTTAGTAAAAGAAGGTCTCCGAGCCTTTTCTTAGAATCTGCATAATCTTAGCTCTCCCAGTGGAAATGCTCCCTCATGGTATGCAAGGTTTCCCCAAAAGAATAATCCTCAAGAGGAGAAGCTGAAGGAATAGATTCTTCAGCATCAGAATCCTCATAGGGAGGAACAGAGTATCCCTGTTCTGAAGAGGAGTTAGAGGAAATGGAAACCTGATCAGAGGACTCATATTCAGTGTCTTGCCTAGGCCTCTTATCAGGAGGGGGATGGGAGCCCCTGATCAAAGTAATTAGGTCTTCGGCCATTTTGAGCATCTGTTTCTTAGGCATGGAAGTCTGTCCTGGAGAATGCTGTACTTGTTTTCTTGTCTTTAAAACCGTTTTAGTCTTTGTCTTTGATGCTGAAGTTGGCTTGATATAAAGCTGTGTAGGTCTGAAAACACCCTCAGAAGCTGATGCCTGCTCATCGGCTCCGGACCCATCTGAGGGATTAGTTTCCAAAGGCCCAATACCTGGAGTTATCCAGAGGTCTAGCTGTTTCTCCAAGTGGGAGTCGGAGGTGGCCTATGGCTCTGAGGTAGCGGGTGCCAGGGGCTGCGAATGCGCCTCACTGAGAACCGGCGACTGGCCTAGAAGAGGCTTCATCGTCGGTTTTGGACCTCAGATGCCTGTCTTTTTCTTTTTCCTTGCGCTTTTTATGAACTCCGGTCGTTGGCTGTTCCGATGGCATTATGTAGTTAAACCTTCGTCCAAAGTAATGAAAAGCAAAATCGTACAGACGCTTAATAGTGCGTTGGTTAAATCTAGCACAAAACCGACAACTAGCAACGTTGTGATCAGGGCCTAGACAAGGAATACAGTAAGAGTGAAAATCCTTATGAGGTATTTGCTTCCCACAAGAAATACAACTGTTAACTTTTTCTGACATCGGTCTGGAGCAAGAAAAAAAGTTCCCCCAACGGGATACTTAGCTTTATAGAAAACTTCGGATCCGAAATTCAATTTTGAAAATCTCAGGAGTCGGCCGACCGGCACTTGCGAACTGCTTTTGCTTCAGGCACCGCATGGCAAGAAAGACTGGAGAAAATTGTGTCGGCTGCATCTTTTACACCCCTGGTGCACTGACGTCAGGGAAGAGGCGACAGCAACCAACCCCAGACCAAGACTTTGGAATTCAGGCCGACTGCGGGTAGCCTGCCAGCAGGATAACCCAAGTGTAATGACTGCAACAGTGAAACACGATGAACATCATATACTCCCCCTTAAAAAGTGAACTAGCAAGCCATCCTAAGAACCTGCAGTCAGACAAAATATAAATTATATACTGGAAATTATGCAAATTTTACAGCCATTTAGAAAAAAATCAATCATGGCAATAGAACAAAAAGGTAATAAAAATGTCATACAGAACAAAGGATGATCTGCTGTTAAACAATGCCACAACAGACTTTTGCAAAATGGGGCAGCATCAAAAGTACAGTTTTGTACCTACCATAAATGTAGATGTCCGATAGGTATGCATCTGCAATCATCACATATGGGTTGTCCTGCCTCAGGCAGCCCTTCGGTCGGCCGGATTCCAAAGTCTGGGTCTGGCCTCGGCTGATGTCGCACTTTCCCTGACGTCAGAGCGTCTGGGGTATAAAAGCATCAGCCGACGCCATCTTCCTCAGTTTTTCTTGCCCCAGATGCCAGGTGCCCTCTAGGAAGGCTAAATTTGGAGAAATGCAATAAAATTCCAAACATTTGCAGAAAAAAAAAAAAATATATATATATATATATATATATATATATATATATATATATATATATACAAACAAATACACCATAATAGATTCCCCCAGCTAGCTAATAGAGGGGAAAGCACCCTAGGAATACCACAGAGGGGAAGGAGGGAGGGTAAACCTGACTGCAGATGCATACCTATCGGACATCTACATTTATGGTAGGTACAAAACTGTACTATGTCCTTCAAGGATGCATCTGCAGTCATCACATATGGGTAGAATGCCATAGCCAGTCTGGGGGTGGAGGTACTAAGTAAAGGATGGTGTAGTTAAGATACCCTGCAGGACTGCCGTAGCAAAACCTGCTCTGGATCTGGAGTATAAAGGTAAATTGTAATGCTTGGCAAATGTATGCACGGAGCTCCATGTAGCAGCTTCTAGAATGTCCTTGGTAGCCACCCCTCTTAGGAAGGCTGTGGTGGTGGCTGTGGCTCTCGTGGAATGAGGCCTAATGTTAGCTGGCACAGTTTTTCCATGAAAGGAGTAACAAAAACGAATGCAATTTCCTATCCATTTTGAAATTGTCTGTTTGGAAATTGCTTTTCCTTGTGCCCCAGCAGCATATGCTACAAACAACTGGTCAGTCTTTCTGTAACTTTTAGTTCTGTCCAAGTAGTAGCGCAATTGTCTGTGTATGTCCAGCGTGTGCAGACGTCTCTCCCCTTTATTTTGTGGTTGTGGGAAGAATGTAGGCAAGTGAATAGTTTGGTTCAAAGATACCCTGGATACCACCTTTGGCATAAATGTAGGATTGGTCCTCAAAGAAACTCTGTCCTGATGAAAGATAAGGAATGGCTGCACTGCCATTAAAGCTTGTAACTCAGAAACTCTTCTTGCTGAGGTTATGGCCAGAAGGAAGGCAGTTTTCCAAGACAGAAACTGTAGATCTGCTGATGCTGCTGGTTCAAAGGGAGGAAGTGTTAGTTTCTCCAACACGAAGTTAAGGTCCCAAGTAGGTAGAGGTGGTTTCCTTGGAGGATTGATGTTTTTGATTCCTCTTAGAAACTGTCTCAGAAGAGGATGAGAGAAGACAGGTGGATTAACATTGTATTCTGCTGAAATTGCTGAGGCATGTATCTTAATGGAAGAGTAAGACAGGCCACTGTGGAACAATTCTGCCAAATATTCCAGTATATGTGCCATGTTCATCACTGTCACATCTAGGCCCTTTGTTGTGCTCCAAGTGTGAAATCTTTTCCATTTTGCTGAGTATGCCTTTCTAGTGGAAGGCAGTCGAGCTTCCATAATTATGTCCTTCACTCTCTGGGATAGGTTATCCTGAGGAGGAGTCATGGAATTCTCCAGGCAGTTAGCTGTAAGGTTTTCAGGCTGGAGTGCAGAGTTTTGAAATTGTGCTGCGTCAGTAGGAGTGGCCATAGGGGGAGAGGCCATGGCTTCGTCTGTGACAAGCTCTTTAACAGTGGGTACCAGTGCTGCCTTGGCCAGTTTGGAGCTATCAGAATCACTCTGGGCTGCTCTGCCCTGATCTTCAGTAGGACCTTGGTCATTAATAGTAGAGGTGGGAAAGCATACACTGTTAGAGCTTTCCAGCTGAAAGAGAGAGAATCCACTTTCCATGCTTGCGGGTGGTATGTCCTTGAGCAGAATTTCGTCAGTTGGTGATTGTGGGGGGAAGCAAACAGATCTATTTCCGGCCTTCCCCATGATTGTGTGATGAGTAAGAAGATGTCTGGGTGCAGCATCCATTCGTGTGCATCCATGGTATTTCTGCTTAAGCTGTCTGCCAGTATATTGTCTTTCCCTGGCTCCAACTGGGCCTGTAGCTGTATGTTGAGTTTCAAGGAAAGATCCCATAGATTCATTGTCAGTCTGCAAAGAGGGTAGGAATGGGTTCCTCCTTGCTTGTTTATATGTACCACATAACTGTGGTGTTGTCTGTCCTTATGAGCAGGTGGCCTTGATGAAGGAAAGGTTTGAAGGCCTCGATTGCGTGTATCACTGCCAGCATTTCCTTTTGGTTTATGTGCATGCGCAGCTCTCTTTGTGACCATAGCCCTTGGATACATCTGCCCTCCACGTGTGCTCCCCAACCTTGGTCTGAAGCGTCCGTGGTGATGGTTTGGTTGGCTCTTGGCTTGCTGAAGGGCAGCCTGCTGTTTGACTGGCAGGCTTGAGCCCACCACAGAAATTCCTTGTGAAGGCATGGAATGAGTGGGATCAAAGTTTCTAAGCTGTGACTGTGCTGAGTCCATAAACTTCTTAGGTACCATTGTAATTTTCTTATATGCAGTCTTGCTTGCGGAATCAGAAGAATGCAAGATGCCATGTAACCCAGGGCCTGCAGGATTTTCCTTGCAGTCAGCTGAGTTTGTCTTGTCAGGTTCTTGAAGTAATCCGGTAGTTGTTTTTGTTTTTCTTCTGTGAGAAAGGCCATTTGGGTGGTTGTGTCTAGATCCGCACCCAGGAAAGTTATTCTTTGGGATGGAACCAGTCTTGACTTGTAGATGTTGACTGTATATCATAAGGCCTGTAACAGGTGGATGGCATAGTCCAAATCCTTTAACAGAGTTTGCTTGTTGTCCGCTTGTATAAGGCAGTCATCCAGATATGGGTAGATTTGAATCCCCTGAAGTCTGCAATGTGCAATTACTGATGCCAGGCATTTTGTGAATACTCTGGGCGCAGTAGATAAGCCAAAGGGCAATGCTGAGAATTGATAATGCTCTGACCCTGCAAGAAATCTGAGGTGTCTTCTGCAGCTTTGTCGAATAGGGACATGCAGGTATGCCTCCTTGAAGTCTAGAGTCACCAGCCAAGACCCCTTGCCCAGCATGGGAAGGAGTTGCTGTAGAGTCAGCATTTTGAATTTTGGCACAATGAGGTAAGTATTCAGTGCGGACAAGTCGAGAATAGGCCTCCATTGATTTTCTTTTCTTGGAACAAGGAAGAATCTGGAGTAAAATCCTTGGCCTTGTTCTGAAAGAGGTACCTTTTCTATGGCTTTCATTTGTATTAAGTTGGTAATTTGCTTCAAAGCCTCTGCCCTCTGATTTGGTGGCAGGTCTGGCATGCCTTTTCTTTTTGGCAATGTGTGGAAATGGAACCTGTATCCTTTGTCTATTATTTGCAGTGTCCATGTGTCCCTTGTAATGCTGTGCCAATTTTTTGAAAATAAAGAAAGCTTTCTGCCCAAAGGTGCTTCTAATTGAGCCCTGGTCGGCGGAGTCAAAATAAAGTCATTGAGTCTGTCCTGGTGTAGCAGTTGTAGTTCCTGCACTACCTCTCTGGTTGGGAGGCTGCCACTGACGGCCTCTGTAGGAGCCTCTAGCTTGCCCTCTACCTCTGGCACGCCTATTTCTGCCTCTCTCAGATCTGTCTGAGTCCGGAAAAGACCAATTCTTAGTAGGCCAATTTCTGTTGAATCTCGGAGGTTGGACTTGCAGAAAGTCTTTGACTGTTTGCACAGATTTTGCCTTTTCTTCAAATTTCTGTAAAACCTCTTGAGCCGTGGAACCAAATAATTTTTGCTTTTCCATAGGAGCATCCAAAAGCTTAGCTTTAACATGGTCTGGCAGAGATTGTTCCTTCAGCCAGGCATGCCTACGTATAACTGCGCCTGTCATAACTGACCTACATGAAGCTTCCAATGCATCATAACCACACTGCAAGAAATGGTTACTAACCTGCTGGGAGTTATGTACCAGATCCTGAAGGGATTTGCGATCCAGGGGTTCAGAAGACAGCTTCTTATGCAATTCATCTAACAAATACTCTTGGTACTGTATCATATGAAATTGACAATTTAATGCCCTCATGGAAAGAGTTGCAGAAGTATACACTTTCTTACCACATCTCTCTAATGCTCTGGACTCCCTTTCAGAGGGTAGAGGATTTTTAGCAGTGGCAGCTGCAACCCCTTTTGGGCCCTGGGAAATAGTTTCCGGATCAGCACAGTGGGCCTTGTACAGGTGTAGATGAGAGTCTGGGACCCTGTAGTACCTATCAGGTTTGGCAGGAGCCGGAGGGAGAGAGTCAGGGGCTGTACTAGCATCAGAGTACACATCATCAATAACATTCAAAACAGGAGGTATAGCTAAAGGCCTATGCTGAGGTAAATGTAGAAAGGTCCTTAATCTCTTCCTAGGTCTGGCTGCACCACGTGCAGGAGTGGACTTGTCCAAAGGAATAGTGTTGGAAGGCTCCTGGACACCGGTTTCAGTAGGTAATTCAATAACCGACTCGGCCGGGGCCTCCGGGGCCGAGGTAGTCGGTTGAGCGGTTTCGGTCATAGGAAGTACCAAGGACTCGGTTTCAGCCGAAACAGAGACACTCGCGGTAGGCCCGATCGTGGTTTCAGCCGAAACCGCGGTCCACGTGTGTCGGTCCTTGTCCTTCCGTTTTTTAACTAAATGCGAAGTCGGAGTCTCCGATGGCATTTTATAAGCAAAACTAGCCCCAAAAAATTCCTCTGCAAACTCCAACCGACGTCTAAGAGTTCATCGGTTGAAAGAAGCACAGGCTGAACAGGCCGAGACGTCGTGGTCTGGGCCTAGGCAGGGGAGGCAGTAAGAGTGGAAATCCTTATGAGGTATTTGTTTCCCACAAGTTAAACAATTATTAACTTTATCTGACATCGGCTGAGGCAAGAAAGAGTCCCCAACGGGGTACTTAGCTTTTTCGAAGTCTTCGGTAGCTGAATAACAGGAGTTGGCCCGGGCTTAGCAGGGGCCGGAGGAAGAGAATCAGGAGCAGTACAAGCATCATTAAAAGCATCCTCCACAACAGTAAGTACTGGAGGAATGGCTAAAGGCCTATGCTGTGGCAAATGCAAAAAGGTTCTAAGCCTTTTCCTAGAGTAGTAATCTCTGGTTCTGACCGACCGGCACTTGCGAACAGCTTCTGCTTCGGGCGCCATGCGGCAAGAAAGACTGAGGAAAATGGCGTCGGCTGATGCCTTTATACCCGAACTACTGCAGCTATGACGTCGGGTGAAGTGCGACACCAGCCGAGGCCAGACCCAGACTTTGGAATCCGGCCGACCGAAGGGCTGCCTGACGACAGGACAACCCATTTGTAAGGACTGCAGATGCATCCTTGAAGGACATCACGTGGCAAGAAAGACTGAGGAAGATGGCGTCGGCTGATGCTTTTATACCCCAGACGCTCTGACGTCGGGGAAAGTGCGACATCAGCAGAGGCCAGACCCAGACTTTGGAATCCGGCCGACCGAAGGGCTGCCTGAGGCAGGGCAACCCATATGTGATGACTGCAGATGCATCCTTGAAGGACATCTACACAGCTAAACTACAAAAGGGGGTAAACTTAGACTTGGACCTTGCCGGTTCAGAAGCCTTATACAGAGTCAATATGACCAGCGGCGCTGTCGTCTAATTTGGACTTTGGATGTCGGTGGGATCTCAGCGGAAGCTGGTGCCTGTAAAGGGGCTCCGGACACAACTGCGTGAGGAGAAAGTGACATCTTAGCTGGAGGAGGCTGATCCAGCAGCATACCCGACTCCAAATAGGTCTCAGTAGAGGCCTGCAACAGTTTGTCGGCTGTCTTCAGGGGCTGCGAAAGCACCTCACAGAGTTCAGCTGCAGCCTTGTCATTTTTCTTCCTAGGTAAGTCAGAAAAAGTACAGTTTTGTACCTACCATAAATGTAGATGTCCGATAGACATGCAACTGCAGTCATTACATGTGGGTTGTCCTGCCTCAGGCAGCCCTCGGTCGGCCGGATTCCAAAATCTGGGTCTGACGTCGGCTGATGTCGCATTTCGCTCCGACGTCAGAGCAGCTGGAGTATATAAGCATCAGCCGACGCCATTTTCTTCAGTGTTTCTTGCCCCAGATGCCAGGTGCCCTCCAAGGAAGGCTGCAATCAAATTGGAAGACAAAAACAGGATTCCAAACAAATACATGAGCAATAAAACAAATACACCATAACAGATATCCCCAGCTAAGAGTGAGGGGGATAGAGTGGACCCTAAGCATAGAGGGGTATGGAGGGAGGGAAAACCCGACTGCAGTTGCATGTCTATCGGACATCTACATTTATGGTAGGTACAAAACTGTACTATGTCCTTCAAGAATGCAACTGCAGTCATAACATGTGGGTAGAATACCATAGCTTAGCTGGGGAGGAGGTATGCTCTAGGAAAGAGATGGTGTGGCAATCAAACCCTGCAGGACTGTCAAGCAAAGCCAGCTCTGGATCTGGAATATAGGGGGAGATTGTAGTGTTTTGAGAATGTATGCACGGAGCTCCATGTAGCAGCTTCTAGAATGTCCTTTGTAGGCACCCCTCTTAAAAATGCTGTAGAGGTGGCTGTAGCTCTGGTGGAATGTGGTCTGACATAGGCTGGAACAGTCTTTCCATGAAAGGAATAACAGAATCTGATGCAATGTCCAATCCATTTAGAAATAGTCTGTTTTGAAATTGCTTTTCCTTGGACTGCAGGGGCGTAAGCTCCAAAAAGCTGTTCAGACTTCCTACTGGCCTTGGTTCTGTCCAGGCAGTATCGAAGTTGTCTATGAATGTCCAAGGTATGCAAAAGCCTTTCCCCCTTATTCTCAGGATTGGGGAAGAAAGCAGGCAGATGAATGGCTTGATTTAGAGAAACCCTAGATACCACCTTTGGCATAAAGGTAGGGTTGGTCCTTAATGAAACCCTGTCTCTGTGGAAAATAATAAAGGGTGGTATTGCCATTAGGGCCTGTAGTTCCGAGACCCTTCTTGCTGAGGTAATTGCCAACAGGAAGGCTGTTTTCCATGAGAGAAATTGCAAGTCAACTGAAGCTGCTGGCTCAAAAGGAGGTAGAGTCAGTTTTTCTAAGACAAAATTGAGGTCCCAGGCTGGCACTGGGGCCTTTCTTGGTGGCTTAATGTTCTTGATTCCCCTGAGGAATTGTCTTAGTAAGGGTGAGAAAAACAGGAGGATCAGTGTTGTATCTAGCTGAAATAGCAGATGCATGTATCTTTACTGAAGAATATGAGAGGCCGCTCTGTAACATATCTGCCAAATATTCCAAGATAAGTGGGATGTTCAGTAATGATGCATCATGTCCTTTGCTGGTATTCCAATTGCTGAATCTTTTCCACTTTGCTAAGTAGACCTTTCTGGTGGACGGTCTTCGAGCCTCTGTTAGTATCCGCTGAACTTCCTTGGAGAGAGATAAGCTGAAGTTATTTATGGGATCTCCCAGGCTGTTAGCTGCAGTGTCTGAAGGTTTGGATGCAGAGTTTCAAAAATTGTGTTGAGTCAAAAGTAGAGGCCACTGAGGGAGGGCCCACCTCCTGGTGTGACATATGCTCCGTAGTAGTGGGTACCAGTGTTGTCTTGGCCAATCCGGAGCTATTATGATTCCCTTGGGCTTCTCTGCTTTGATCTTTAGTAATACTGAGGTCATCAGTGGCAGAGGTGGGAATGCATAGATTGCTAGGGAGTTCCAGTTGAATGAAAGAGCATCTATTTTCCAAGCCTTTGGATGGTATGTCCTTGTGCAAAATTTTGGCAGGAGATGATTGAGGTGAGAGGCAAATAGGTCCACTTCTGGCTTGCCCCATGTCGAAGTGAGTTGTCTGAAAGCCTTCGGATGTAACCTCCACTCGTGTGGATCTGTGAAATTCCTGCTTAGGCTGTCCGCCAACACATTGTCTTTTCCTGGAACAAACTGGGATTGTAACTGGATGTTTAGGCTCAGTGATTTCTCCTAAAGCTGCATTGTCAGTCTGCAAAGGGGGTAAGAGTGGGTGCCCCCCTGCTTGTTTATGTACCACATCACAGTGGTGTCTGTCCGTATCATTAAGTGACCTTGCTGGAGTTGGTTTTGAAAAGCCTCGATAGCATGCATTACTGCCAGCATTTCCTTTTGGTTTATATGCAGATGTGTTTCCTTTGGAGACCATTGTCCTTGTATACACCTGCCTTCCATGTGCGCCCCCCATCCGAGGTCTGAGGCGTCTGTAGTCATGGTCTGTGTTATCTGTGGTTTTTTGAATGACATACCTGTGTTTTCCTGGCTCACCGAGGCCCACCATAGGAATTCCTTTTGTAGGCATGGAATGAGTGGTATGATTGTCTCCAAGTTGTTGCTGTGCTGAGACCAAACGCTTTTTAGGTACCATTGAAGTTTTCTCATGTGTAGTTTTGCTAATGGAACCAGTAGAATGCAGGATGCCATGTAACCCAGGGCCTGTAGGAATCTCCTTGCAGTCATCTGGGTGAGTTTTGCTAAACCTTTGAAGTATTGAGTTAACTTCTCTTGCTTGTCTTCTGTCAGGTAAGCCATCTGAGAGGCTGTGTCTAGTTTGGCTCCTAATAAGATTATTTGCTGGGATGGCTGCAGTCTTGACTTTTGGAAGTTGACTGTGTATCCCAGAGCTTGAAATAATCGTATGACATATTCTAGATTTTTTTTCAACATCAATTTGTCATCCGCTTGTATGAGGCAGTCGTCCAGGTACGGGTAAATTTGTATACCCTGGAGCCTGCAATGAGCAATTACTGAAGCCAGGCATTTTGTAAACACTCTGGGCGCAGTAGCTAAGCCAAATGGCAATGCTGAGAATTGATAATGCTCTGGCCCTGCAAGAAATCTGAGGCATCTTCTGCAGCTGTGTCTGATAGGGACATGCAGGTATGCCTCCTTGAGGTCCAGAGTAATCAGCCACGACTCCTTGCCCAGCATGGGAAGGAGTTGCTGCAGAGTCAGCATTTTGAACTTTGGTACTATGAGAAAGGTGTTTAATGCGGACAAGTCCAGTATTGGTCTCCATTGAGTTTCTTTTCTTGGAACAAGGAACAGTCTTGAGTAAAACCCCTGTTCTTGTTCTTGTTGTGGAACTCTTTCTATTGCTTTCATTCGAGTTAGCAGAGTGATTTGCTTGATAGCCTCTGCCCTTTGATGTTGCGGTAGATTTGGCATGCCTTGTTTTCTTGGTAAGGTATGAAAATGAAACCTGTACCCTCGGTCTATAATGTCCAAAATCCATTTGTCCTTTGTCAGTCTGTGCCAGTTTTCTGCAAACAGAGATAATTTCCCGCCCAAGGGAGCTTCTAGTTGTTCCCTGGTAGGCGGTAGTAGAGGAAAGTCATTGAGATTGTGGTTGTTGGGCAGGAGAAACCCCTGTGTCACCTCTTTGGTTTCCTGGCTGCCATTGACTTCCCCTGTAAGGGCCTCTGTATTGGCCTCTTCCTCGGCCACGTCTGTTCTTACCCCTTTGAAACTTTTCTGGATTAGGAAAGGACCAGTTTTTTGAAGGCCAATTCCTACTGAATCTGGGGGGTTGAACCTGGAGGAAATCCTTTACAGTTTGAACTGATTTAGCTTTTTCTTCGATGGTCTTTAACACATCCTTAGCATTTGCACCAAAAAGCTTGTTCTTTTCCAAAGGTGCATCCAGAAGTTTTGCTTTTACATGATCTGGTAGAGGTTGATCTTTAACCAAGCATGTCTACGCATCACTGCCCCTGTCATAGCTGCCCTACATGAAGCTTCCAGTGCATCATATCCACACTGCAGGAAGTGATTGCTTACTTGCTGAGTGTTATGTACAGCTTCCTGCAAAGACTTCCTGTCTAAAGGATCAGGAGAAGCTAATGTTTTTTGTAAATCTTCTAAAAGATAATCCTGATATTGGAACATATGAAAAAGGCAATTTAAAGCTCTCATAGATAAGGTAGTGGATGTGTAAACCTTTTTACCCCATCTCTCTAATGACCTTGCTTCCCTGTTGGAGGGCAAAGGATTTTTTGAGGTGGAGGCTGAAACTCCTTTAGGCCCCTGTGAAATAGTTTCCAAATCAGCAGTATGGGCCCAGAATAAATGGGAATGAGTTTCTGGGACCCTGTAATACCTGTCTGGCTTGGCTGGAGCAGGAGGAAGAGAATCAGGGGTAGCACTAGAATCAGAATACAAATCATCCAGAACATCAAGTACAGGAGGAATAGCTAAGGGCCTGTGCTGAGGCTTCTTAAGGAAAGTCCTAAGGCGTTTTCTGGAATCAGAATATTCTTGGCCCTGCCACTTGAAATGTTCCCTCATGGTGTGCAGAACTTCCCCAAAAGAAATATCCTCAGGAGGGGAGGCCGAAGGTATGGAATCTTCTGCATCCGAGTCCTCATAGGTCTGGAAGAGCTCTTCCTGGCTATCAGAGTGGACAGAGCCCTCAGAGTCTTCATCTGAAGGAGTAGGGTCAGAGGGTTCAACCCGGGGCCTTTTATCAGGAGGAGGCTGGGATGCTCTCTCAGGATGGGTCTATGAACCTCTAATCATGGAAATTAAATCAGCAGCCATGGACATAATTTGTGTCTCCAGAGTCGGCTGAGGTAAGGATTTAGAAGTAATATGCTTTGTTTTGCTGGCTGCCTTAGCCCTAGTGTAGGCCTTAATAGACATGGCCATAGGAGGCCTGGCAGCTCCATCGCAGGAGTGACCTTGTCTACAGCAATGGTCTCGGGCATTTCCTCGGTTTCGGTATCCGGAGGAAAATCTATAACTGGCGGAGTAATGTCTGGAATCGGAGTCGTTGGTAATGCGGTGTCTTCGGTTCGGAGCGGTGGAGAGACCGTCTCAGAGGGAACTGGAGCACTCGCACTAGGTTTTGGCGAGGATTCGGAGGTAGACGCGGGCCGAGGATGTCGGTCCCGGTCTTTTCGCTTTTTGGGAGTTTGCGATGTCGGAAGATCCGACGGCATGGTGTAAGTAAATTTATCGCCGAAAAAATCTTCAGCGAACTCCGCCCGGCGCCTGAGAGTGCGCTTTTTGAAGCGAGCACAGGCTACACAGGCCGAGACGTCGTGGTCTTGGCCCAGGCAAGGGAGGCAGTAAGAGTGGAAATCCTTATGAGGTATTTGTTTACCACAAAAAAGACAATTGCTAACTTTTTCAGTAATTTCTGACATCGGCTGAGGCAAGAAAAGGTCCCCAACGGGGTACTTAGCTTTTTTGATGACTTCGGTATCGTAGAATACAGGAGCTGACCGACCGGCACTTGCGAACTGCTTCTGCTTCGGGCACCGCACGGCAAGAAAGACTGAAGAAAATGGCGTCGGCTGATGCTTATATACTCCAGCCGCTCTGACGTCGGAGAGAAATGCGACATCAGCCGACGTCGGACCCAGACTTTGGAATCCGGCCGACCGAGGGCTGCCTGAGGCAGGACAACCCACATGTTATGACTGCAGTTGCATTCTTGAAGGACATCAGTGAAACATGAAGAACATCAGTGGTAAACAACTTAACAGTTGAGCGAGCCATGACAAAGGGAGAAATATTGCCCCAAGGATAAAAATTCAAAGGATAATATTCCAGGGTGATTCCTTGTTGCCACTGTTGTCTTATTTTGCCATTAACTGATTAAGCTATTTACTCAACAGACTGCAGAGTGAACTATGGCTAAAATCTTACCTTCCAGAAACCAACCTTATTCAAAGGCATCTCATCTACTTTTAGTGGATCATTTTAAATCATACAGGTCATTAGACAAGCAACTGAAAAGCTCAACTACAAATGATTAAAATTTTCTAAGATAACATTCTTAAGGCATTGATAAAAATACAAAAGCTGCATTTATATTGAGGAAGTTGCAGTACCAAGAATACACCCATGAATGTGATATAAAGAAACTTGAATAGGAGGGTGTGTATACATATTTGGGAATAGATGAATGGTCAGCAATAAAAAGAATAAAAGAGAAAGCTTAGTGAAGAATACTTCAGAAGACAAACATACTAAAAACTGCCTTGGCATCTAGGAGTAAAGTTCAAGCTATAAATCAGCTTGCTACTCTCATTCAAACATGCACCTCTGGAGTGACTGACTGACCCCAAACAGGACTGAATTAGATGAGCAAGAAAAATGTGTCATGCTCATCAAATGATATATAGAAATAGTATATGCCACAATTAAAAAGCCCGTATTTTGAAAAAGGTACAAGTTTCCTAGAAATTGTAAGTTTGCAATCATAGGACTATACACATCTGCTATCATCATCAGAAGCAAAAAGTGAAAGTTTTAAAACATGAAGACAAGACATTCAAGACAGTTTATAAGAAGCACTTGGGAAAGGAGTGAGTAGAGAACTCAAACCAGAGGAAGATGAGATTTAGGAAGAAGCTGAAAGTGCATAAACAGAAAAGGAAAGAATGGGAAGCCTATAAATTACAGTGGCAAGTAAAGAAAATTCCTGCAAGATCTGATGCATGAGTTGTTAAGAAGAAATTAATTTAAACCAAAAGATGAAAGGCTAACAATGGTGGCTCAAGACAGTGGGCTAAGTATACATTGATTTAAAAAGTCTATAGAAAAAGTGGGAAAAAAGACAAAAAGCAACTTATGTTAATATAGAAATGGAAACAGTTACACTCATTGCTGGTTGCAATGCACTCACAACTGAGAGTAAGTATACAGAAAAGCACAACAATGTGGCTAGATTGTTTCACTAGTGGTTGTGTGAACACCACGTTATACTACTTAAGAAGCATTACAAAAAGGAATACCAAATCATAACTGAAAATTATGATGTTTTGTTCACATAGGTTCATCCAGTACCAACAGTTAAGAAAAACAGACATAACAGTCCAAGAAAAAAATGACAAAAAGTAGCATTAATCATCAAAATACATACAGCAATTGCAGTGTTTTGCATACAAAAGAGACAAAAGTCATATAAAACAGAATTTGCGAGCAGGAACCACAGCAATGTAGAATAAAGACAACCAAACAGTTCCAATAATAGTAGGAGCAACAGGGTTAATAAAAACAAATTGTAGTACACCTGAATATGCTACCAACACATGGAACTCAGTGCAGGAGGTGGCAATTCTGGGAACATTGCGGCTGCTGGGAAGAGCACTCTTGACAAAGAATGAGGCAGGACTAATTTCTTGAATCTGTGTCCTGACTCAGGAATGGGGTCCATTCCCTTCACAGTATTAAGAAAGTACAGTTTTGTACCTACCATAAATGTAGATGTCCGAACAGGAATGCATCTGCAGTCATTACAAATGGGTTGTCCTGTCGTCAGGCAGCCCTTCGGTCGGCCGGATTCCAAAGTCTGGGTCTGGCCTCGGCTGGTGTCGCACTTCACCCGACGTCACAGCTGCAGTTCTTCGGGTATAAAGGCATCAGCCGACGCCATTTTCCTCAGTGTTTCTTGCCCCAGATGCCAGGTGCCCTCTTGGATAGCTAAATTTTGGATAAATGCCAATGTTTCCAAAAAGTAGAAGGCAAACACAAAAAATAAGCATGTATGTACATATATACAAACAAATACACCATAAGAGATCCCCAGCTAGCTATTAGATGGGCAAATACCCTAGGAGTACCACAGAGGGAAGGAGGGTGGGTAATCCTGACTGCAGATGCATTCCTGTTCGGACATCTACATTTATGGTAGGTACAAAACTGTACTATGTCCTTCAAGGATGCATCTGCAGTCATTACAAATGGGTAGAATACCATAGCCAAACTAGGGAGGAGGAAGAAGAAATTATGGTGTAGTTAGGATCCCTTGCAAAACAGCAGTGGCAAACCCTGCTCGGGATCTAGAGTATAAAGGTAAGTTATAATGCTTGGCAAATGTATGCACGGAGGTCCAAGTAGCAGCCTCTATAATGTCCTTGGTAGCCACTCCTCGTACGAAAGCTGTGGTAGTGGCTGTAGCCCTTGTAGAATGAGGCCTTATGTTCTGTGGAGTTTGCTTTCCATGGTAGGAGTAACAGAATCTGATGCAATTTCCTATCCACTTGGAGATTGTCTGTTTTGAAATTGCTTTTCCTTCCCTTCCTGTTGCATATACTACCAGAAGCTGGTCAGTTTTTCTATTGCCTTTGGTTCTGTCCAGGTAGTAGCGCAACTGTCTATGTACATCCAAAGTATGCAGCAGTCTTTCCCCCCTGTTCTGTGGATTGGGGAAGAAGGTAGGTAGGTGGATAGCCTGGTTTAAAGACACTCTGGATACCACCTTAGGCATAAATGTAGGATTTGTTCTCATGGACACTCTATCTTGATGGAAGATTAGGAAGGGTTGTACTGCCATTAAAGACTGTAGCTCAGAAACCCTTCTTGCTGAGGTAATTGCCAGCAGAAAGGCAGTTTTCCAGGATAGGTGTTGAAGATCTGCTGTTGCTGCTGGTTCGAAAGGGGGTAGTGTCAATTTTTCTAGCACAAAGTTCAAGTCCCAAGCTGGTAATGGTGGTTTTCTAGGAGGTTTTACATTTTTAATTCCTCTCAGAAACTGCCTGAGTAGAGGATGTGAGAAGACAGGGGGATCGAAGCTGTATTCTGCAGAAATAGCTGATGCATGTATCTTGATGGAGGAATAGGACAGGCCTGTATGGAAGAGCTCTGCCAAATACTCCAGGATGTTGGCAATGTCTACCTTTGACACATCTTTTCCCCTTTCAGTACTCCAAATGAGTAACCTTTTCCATTTTCCTGCATAGTTCCTTCTTGTTGAAGGTCTGCGGGCCTCAAGGATAATGTCTTTAACCCTTTGGGATAAATCTGGGTTAGTTGCCCTTATGTAATGTTCCAGGCAGTCAGCTGCAGAGTTTTCAGGTTTGGATGCAGGGTGTTGTAGCCGCTCTGAGTTAATAGCAAGGGAATCAGGGGTAGTGTCCACATTTCCCCCCCCCGAGACATGCTCCTCAGTAATGGGTACCAATGTTGTCTTGGCCAGTCTGGAGCTATCAGAATGATCCTTGGACGTTCCTCTTTGATTTTCAATAGCACCTTGTGCATCAAAGGAAGAGGTGGGAATGCATATGCTGTCAGGCCTTTCCAACTGAAGGATAGAGAGTCCACCTTCCAAGCAAGTGGGTGGTACGTCCTTGTGCAGAATTTCTTGAGCTGGTGATTGAGTGGGGATGCGAATAGGTCTATTTGTGGCAGTCCCCATTTCCTTGTGATGACCTTGAAGATGTCCGGGTGTAGCATCCATTCGTGAGCATCCGAGGTAGTTCTGCTTAATATGTCTGCTAGGATGTTTTCTTTTCCCGGTAGAAAAATTGTTTGTAACTGAATGTTGTAGCTCAGAGCCATATTCCATAGGTCCAGTGCCATCCGGCATAGAGGGTATGAATGAGTGCCTCCCTGTTTGTTGATGTACCACATGACTGTGGTGTTGTCTGTCCTTATCATCAACTGCCCCTCTTGGAGGAATGGTCTGAAATTCTGGATTGCTAGTTTTACTGCCAGCATTTCCTTTTGATTTATGTGCAGGTGCAGCTGATCTGGAGTCCATAAGCCTTGAATGCACTTGTCCAGCATGTGGGCCCCCCAACCGAGGTCTGAGGCGTCCGTTGTGATGGTTTGGCTTGGTTGGATGCTGTGGAAGGGCAAACCTGTGTTTGACTGGCATGCCTGAGCCCACCACAGGAACTCTTGTTTCAGGCATGGGGTCAGTGGTATTTCGGTTTCTAAGCTGTGCCTGTGTTGAGATCATAAATTCTTCAGGTACCACTGTAGCTTTCTCATATGCAGTCTGGCATGAGGGACCAGGATTATGCATGATGCCATGAAGCCCAAGGCCTGCAGTACTTTCCTTGCTGTTAGTTTGTTCTGCTTTGTTAATGCCAAGAAGTAGAGAGGAAGTTGTTCTTGTTTTTCTGCAGTTAGGAATGCCATCTGTTTTTCTGTGTCCAATTCTGCACCTAAGAAGGTTATTCTTTGGGATGGTATCAGTCTTGATTTTTTTATATTGACTGTAAATCCCAGGGCTTGCAGTAAGCAAATGACTTTTTGTAAGTCTTCTGTTAGTTTGTTTTTGTTGTCCGCTTGTATCAGGCAGTCGTCCAGGTATGGATATATTTGGATTCTCTGAAGTCTGCAGTATGCGATTACTGATGCCAGGCATTTCGTGAACACTCTGGGCGCAGTAGATAAGCCAAAGGGCAATGCTGAGAATTGATAATGCTCTGATCCTGCAAGAAATCTGAGGTATCTTCTGCAATTTGGTCGTATGGGGACGTGCAGGTATGCCTCCTTGAGATCTAGAGTCACCAGCCAATACTCCTTGCCCAGCATGGGAAGAAGTTGCTGTAGGGTCAGCATTTTGAATTTTGGAACAATGATGAATGTGTTTAAAGCGGACAGGTCGAGAATAGGCCTCCAACTTTTCTCTTTTCTTGGTACCAGGAAAAGTCTGGAGTAAAATCCCTTTCCTTGTTCCATAGATGGTACCCTTTCCACAGCTCTCATCTTTGCTAATTGAGCTATTTGTTTTAGGGCTTCTGTCTTTTGATTTGGTGGTAGATTTGGCATTCCTCTTTTTCCTGGTAAAGTATGGAAATGAAATCTGTAGCCTTGGTCTATAATTTGCAAAATCCACTTGTCTCTTGTGATGTAGTGCCAGTTTTTTGAAAATAAGGCTAACTTTCCGCCTAAGGGTGCTGCTATTTGTTCCCTGGTAGGCGGTGCCAGAGCCAAGTCACTGTGATTGTCCTGTTGCAGTAGAAGTAGTTGTGTCTGTGCCTCGCTGGTTGTTACCTTGCCACTGGCGTCCCCTGTAGGCACCTCCTCTGGATTGATTTCTGCCTCTTGAACGCCTATTCCTGCCTCTCTGTGTTTTAGAGGAGTCTGGAAAGGACCAATTTTTGGAAGGCCAGTTCCTGCTAAACCTTGGAGGCTGAACCTGTAAGAAATCTTTCACTGTTTGTACAGATTTTGCCTTCTCTTCCATTTTCTTCAGTACCTGCTGAGCAGGAGAACCAAATAAATTGACCTTATCCATAGGAGCATCTAACAGTTTTGCTTTAACATGATCCGGCAAGACCTGTTCTTTCAGCCATGCATGCCTTCTTATAACTGTGCCAGTCATGGCTGATCTAAAGGAAGCCTCCAGTGCATCATAGCCACGTTTTAAAGAATGGTTACTAACCTGCTGAATGTTATGTACCATTTCTAGAACATATTTTTTATCTAAAGAATCATCGGAAGACAGTTTCTTAGTTAACTGATCAAGCATAAACTCCTGGTATTGGATCATATGGAACTGACAGTTCAATGCCCTAGCTGAGACAGTAGCAGAGGTGTATACTTTTTTACCCCATCTCTCTAAGGACCTGGATTTCCTTTTAGAGGGGAGAGGGTTTTTAACTGAGGTCGAAGCTACTGCCTTAGGCCCCTGGGAGATAGTCTCGGGATCTGCAAAAGGAGCCTTGTATAAATGGTGATGTGTGTCCGGAACCCTGTAGTACCTATCGGGCTTAGCAGCGGCTGGAGGCAAAGTATCAGGAGCAGTGCAAGCATCATTAAATGCATCATCTACAACAGGAAAAACTGGAGGTATAGCTAAAGGCCTATGTTGTGGTAAATGTAAAAAAGTCCTAAGCCTTTTCCTTGAATCTGAGAAATCTAGCCCCTGCCATTGGAATTGCTCTCTCATGGCATGTAAGGTTTCCCCAAAGGAGAATTCCTCTGGTGGAGAGGCAGAAGGAATCGATTCCTCAGCATCGGAGTCTTCATAAGGAGAAAAAGGAGCCTCTGGATGGTCTGTATCATCTGTATCATCAGAAGAATCATCTGAGGACACTGGTTGAGGGGGCTCTGCTCTAGGTCTCTTTTCTGGAGGAGGTTGAGAAGCCCTGTCTGGATTAGGTTGGGATCCTCTTATCAAAGAGATGAGATCCTCTGCCAGAGTGAGTATTTGGGAACTGGAACTGGGCCTGTGAGAGGGGGGCTTAACAGGCACAGACTTAGAAGCTTTGGCTGCTTTAGCCCTGGCAAAGGCCTTTATAGACATGGCTGCAGGAGGCCTAGCAGCACCACGTGCAGGGGTTGAAACATCCAAAGGGATGGTGTCCGATAAATCTTGTAAAACCACAGTAGCAGGCTGAATTTCAGAGTAGACATGGCTGCAGGAGGCCTAGCAGCACCACGTGCAGGGGTTGAAACATCCAAAGGGATGGTGTCCGATAAATCTTGTAAAACCACAGTAGCAGGCTGAATTTCAGAGGCCGATTCAACCAGGTTAGCAGGGGCCTCGGTAGTAGTCATGGATTCGGCTGAAGATAGAACCGTTTGCTCGGTTTTGGCCGAAACCGCGGACCGCGAGTGTCGGTCCTTTTCTTTGCGTTTCTTAACAATTTGTGAAGTCGGAGGATCCGACGGCATTATGTACGCAAAATCTGAGCAGAAAAACTGTTCAGCAAACTCCGACCGACGTCTAAGCGTCCGTCGGTTGAAAGAAGCACAGGATAAACAAGCTGCTACATTGTGGTCTGGGCCTAAACAAGGTAAGCAGTAAGAGTGGAAATCTTTATGAGGTATTTGTTTCCCACAAGTTAAATAGTTATTCAC